>NW_006263361.1:632414-643686 GCF_000469605.1 Apis dorsata
GTAGAGATATATTGAAAGTATAGAATTGGCTACTTCTCTTGATTCATTTAGAATTACTTATCATTCCGCGTTTAATTATTGAGCGATATCAAGTTTCATTTAAGCTTTACGTGTACTTTGTTTTTCAACGCGATAAAATAATTTCCACCCTTCATTGAACATTACTATCTATTTGCGGCTGTCCAAGACTTTGAAATTATCGTGTTCTCCTTTTTTTGCAATAATCGTATCTTCTTATAGCTGATTGGCACGCGTCAACATCGCGTTGCAACATAACGTAAGATGTTGCAACTTTATCGATATCTCGTGTTCTTGCTCCAAATCCATCTTAGAATCAGCGTTTAATAATTTCAGATTATTTTTTAAAAAACCGTATTTTATTTCCCAACAAAAGCCTATTATTTTATTATATATTAATATATTCCCAATTCGTCTATTAGAAATTCTGCAAGATGTTAGAGACTTACGTTATATACTCGCGTGCGATGCTGCGATTAGGGTTAATCTGATGTGATGCCATGAATTACGTTAATGCTAATCGCAACTGCCGATTGTATATTTGGTTATCGATCGTGAGATGACATTGCATCGTATAAGACATTGTTCGTTAATCTCGAAGGTTCTTCGATTGAGGGTGAAATTGCAGGGGTGAAAAGGGAATGAAATTTCGTGTCCACGGCTTTGAATGGGGATCGTTTTCGTTACGTTATGACGGGGTATAAATTTCGCGCTCGTGTTTAAGGAAATTGTCGAAGCTATATTATTATTATTATTATTTCTCCATTTCAATCAATCCAAAGGAGAAAGCTCCATCAAGATTTCGAGCGAAAACGTTTTAAAACTTGTTTTCCGCTTGGAGTGAAACACGATACTTTGGTAAACACCCTCATTTGTCATTCCGTACCCGACTAAACGGTGATTTAAACCCTGTTACACGGTTAAAAGACACGAAGAAGAAGGGTGGAGGAAATAATCTCCGGCAAGATTCGGAGCAATCCTTCACGCGGTTCACGCCTTTAACCACCGTGTAATAGTTTTCATTACGGTCCATTCGACAGAGCGATTTTTAATTATCCCCGGGGAACGATTCATCATCCGTCGTTCTTAACCTGCCCGATTAATGATCCCGTTTCCCAACGTCTCCTGTTCCATATTTATCCCTTCGACCCCTTCCTCCCGCTCCCCGGCAAAATAATAAATTTTTACACAACTCTCCGCCGTCCTCTCCTTTCGTTTCTCGGGACCAAGTTGCAGCCATTTCTCGGATCGACACCGACGCTGGCTGCCTCACCCTCCCTCGTGCATTATACAACTCCACACCCACGCACACCGGCAACACTCGCGCACAGCGGAGCGTTCGACTGTAAATCAATTCCTCGAATCGGAGGTATTTCAGTTAAATGACACATGAGTGCCCCATGTATGGAAGAAGGGGCACTCTTGTTTTCCCTCCGCCATTCTCTTTTTTCGCCGATTCTCGCATGGGGTGGACGCGGAGATCCTCCATCCTCTTCCATTCTCACCCCGTTCCTCGCTCTCCTCGTTCTCCTCCCTTTTTCTCTTTTCCCGTGTCTTCCTGTCTCTTGTTCCTCCTCTCCTTCTCCACCAATCACCCTCCTTTTTTCACCCTCTTCCTCTCTCTGCACGTTGGTCATACAACCCCGGCAGCGTGTAGAATTCTATATATATATATATATAAAGGTTCGGGTATAGAATTGAATGCGACGCATTGTCCGGCGTAGTCTGACCGTACGATATTGCGAGAGGGAGTGGAGAGAGAGAGAGAAAGAGAGAGAGAGAGAGGGAGAGGGAGAGGAAGATACTAGGGAGGGTCGAATAGGGTGAAGAGGAATAAGTGAGGAGGGCGCCAAGTCTCCCGAATGAAACGAGTGGAACGGTGTGGGTCGAGTTATGTACCGTCCACCCTTGGCCAATGGGCGCGTTAAATTATGCCTTGTCTCGACCGGGACGCTGCATCCAGACTCCCAAATACTCGTATCCTCGATGTACCAGAGGCGACTGCTCGTATCGCCCGGTATTTATATTTCTTTCCTCTCTCTCTTTCTCTCTTTGCTTTACCTTCCTTTCTCCTCTCTTCTGCTCTTCTTTATTTTCCTCCGCCGGTTTGTTGGCCGATTCCAAGCTTTTCGAATTGGCCTCACGTGACCCGAATCGTCCTCTCCCCCTCCCTGCCCGTGTAAATGCGTTTCTCGTACGCGCAAAACGAAAAAACGACCGCGAGGTTAAACAACGATTGCCGATTACAGAATCGGTAAAAAAATCGTGTGTGAAATCGTTGAACGCGCTTCGAGCTAATTATTTTTCTACCTGCGCTGTAATTGCGGTCTGAGAAATATACAATCGAGGGAGAATAAGTACGCGTACGATGTAGAGAGAATGTTGGATTAACATAATTGGGATAAACCAGACGATTATTATAAATTATCCAATTTGGCATTTGTCCTCCGGACATGTGGCAATAGTTATATACTGTAATTGCTACGTGCCACGTTCATACTATCGTGGGCATACGAATTAACAACCATTTCCTCTACGATTACCACGCGTGACATTTATATAAAATGAAAGGGAGAAAAGGGAAGAGGAAGAAGAAGAAGAGGAGGAGGAAGAGGGATATTCTTAAATCTTTTCCACTCTCTCCACGTTGTCGGAAGTGCAAACGACCGGACGATAGTCGATAAGGAATCTCGAGCGATTTGTCGAAAACGATCCGACCGCGCTTTTTTTTTCTTTCTCTCTGCAGAGCGTCGCGTCTTCTGGCATGGGCATTTTCGCGAGAATTCGTGTCCGTGTCCGGTAACGAGGCAAGGGGCAGGAAGAGGTCCGAGGTTTTATAGCCGGAGGACCGCGTTAAAAGCGAAAAGACAGTGGGCGAGGAGGAGGAGGAGGTTTGCGAAGGAGAGATGTCGGGCGAGAGGGGATGCGAGAAATAAGGGAACAGCTCGATTCAGGAATCGCGTAATGAGACTCTCGAAATATAGCTAACGACGATTGTCGAGGGTCAGTCTACCGTGCTTTAACCGTAACTGTCTATTTTTATTATTTTCCCCGGCTCACCGATCCTTCCACCCCCCATCCGGGTGGATAGCTGAAGCTCCTTTATCCTCGACCGCCTCGACGCGTCGCGGCGTCGGAATAGTCGGGCGATAAATTTAAGACGCTTACCGCTTTTCGATGGCGGAGAAACTTTTCTTGCGCCTGAGATGAACTCTCTTGAAACGAGCAACTCGATTCCTCCAACTTTCCACGTTGGAAATTTCCTATCTTTTTCTTTTTTCTTTTTCTTTTTTTTTTTTCTAGAAACAAACGAGATTAGATATTTCATATATTTCATCTCTTTTTTAATTTCTTTCTTTTTTGTTATCTTCCCGTAAAAATAGATGGAATAGAAGATTCGAAATAGAAAAATTAATCCGGAGTATAGTAAGAGAATCGAGTCGAGTTGAATCAATACAGCTTTACGCGTTTATTATTTTCATCGAAAGGGAGGGGGGAAATATCTTTCGCGAAGCGTGCTACATTTTCGACATCGTTTCTCCCGAAATGGAATTTCGGACAGGCGTTAGCGGACGAGAAATGAACGATCCTGAAAGAGAGAAAGAGAGAGAAAGAGAGAGGACGAAACGAAACGGAGAAAGCGTTTTTAAAAAAAATGGCCGCGTTTCGCAGTGAAAAACTGGGGCTGCCGGGGTTTCAAATAAAATTCGGGCCGACGCCCGTTCGCGCGTGATTGATATCGAAAATGTATCTCCCAGGGCAAACTCGTTGGCGTCGATTCGCCCGATAACTTTTTCCCCAACCCCCCTTTTTTGACATCTGTTTGTTATTGCCGCGTCACGAGACAGGATATCGACGCGCCGGGATACGCGCCTTTTATTAGACGGAATTTCTAACTGTAACGATTCATCCCCGACTGTCTGTTCCTCTTATTGTTTCCCCATCTCTGGGCCGAGACGAAATTGCGCTGATACGACGGAGGGAGGGAAGGGGAGGTCGGCTGAAAGAAACACCCCTCCCACAGTGGAAGAGGAGAAGCATCGCGCCTCCTCATTGTCGTGATTGCTATCGTCGCCTGAATACTCTCTGGCAAGGGTGTTCTGGATTCTTACGCAAAGGAAACATTTGCACTGGGAAAGAAATCGGGATATCGCCATTACATCGGTCGAAATATTTGCCAACAATTTGTTCGACAATGTAAATTCGTAAAATGATGAAACGTTACGTTCGTTAAAGTTTTGACAAAAAGAAAAAAAAAGAATGGATGACCTATGGATCGATTGCTTTCGAGGCGTGGAACTTCCAACTCCAAGCATTTGTGAAGAATTGGCGAGATTGGTCACAATATTTTCGAATATTTGTTTGTTCGACGATGTAAATTCGATAGGATTCGAATGATGAAACGTACGCTCGTCTAAGTTTCTTCAGATTTGACAATCCAAATTTTCGCTGAGAGTATCGAGTAAAAAGAATCTTTCGAATTGCTTCCCCTTCAACCATTTCTAAAGAAGATTGCCTAATAGATTGTTGCAATAAAATCATACGTCGATTCTAAAATCCTTTCGCTATCGTCCCGTTTACCGAGGCGTGACCGATTCTTTCGAAAAAGGTGAAACGGAGCGCGAAATTCATCCATCCTCGAAACAAGAACAAGAGAAAAAAAGACAGTAGAACCTTTCGTGCAAAGCAAAGGGGACGAGGGGAGATAGAGAAAGAAGAATCCTCGATCGAGACGAGGAGAAGAGGCGAGGAGGGAAGGATGCGAGGGCACACACGGGGTGGCACTTTCGTACGCGTAAAACAAGCGAAATGGTTTTGACATGAAGTGGAGGAGGTCCACCACCGGAGGAGGGTAGGGCAGGCCACACCACCATTCCATAATCCATTGTGTCCAGTGCCAATTAAACGGTGCTGCCATGCGTACGGTCGGGAGCTAACCGGCCGTTCTCAACACGGTCACGGGCCTCCGGCTCGCGCTTACGCTCACGCATACGCGTGTCCAGCCGCGTAAGAGGAGCGCAGATAGGTGCAGGAGGAGGCGAAGCCAGGAGGTAGAGCGCGTGGTGGACCGCGTGGCTGATTGGGGAGCATCTGGACCTCTCCGGCAATTACCGGACCGGGTTACCTATAACCGTACACCCCCGCACACGTACACGTACACCACAACATTCGAGGAGACTGTTGCACAGGCTGTTTCATAAAATACCTTGCCTTGGTCAATGATAAGTTGATCTATGGGTGGATGGAGATAGAAATTTTTACGTTGACGAATTTTTCGAAAGTGAGGATCTTGAGGTATGGATGATAATGTTTCTTTTATCTCGATTCTCTTAACTAATTTTTAATTATAGTAGCTTATATAGCTTCGTCTATTTTGTCCAGTGAATCGATCAATGGTCCTTATGCTTTTATCGAAGGAGAAGATCTTGATCTTGATCTTGATCTTAAGACGATAAAGTAAATCCGACCCGATCCGATGGATGACAGAAATCGATAGGGATCTCGATGAATATTTTATCAACACTTTATTATCCAAATATGATGATTTTGAAATTTACTTCAATTCTATTCTATATATCTATATAAGTGACTTTTCGAATCTATAGCTTGGCATTGAAAGTGCAAGCTCTGAAGCAAACTGTACACCTCGTCCAACACAGGTATCGGCTCACCGGCGTCCGTGAATATGGGTGCACGCGATGCGTTATAATCGCGATGGGTCGGCAGTCGTGCGCACCGGATCAGTAGAAATCCGTTGATTGGCCTCTCCGCCACTTGATCCGTGGCGGACCGTCGTCTAGCCATGGTCGCTGGCTTTTCTTAGTCGCGACGCGACGTCTCGCTGCGGTTTCTCCTCGTGCACCTTCGTTCGGTTATCCGAGACTCTCCGATTTCCATGCTCGACGGGAACCGATTGTTTCTGCTACGTTTACCGCGCCATGTTCGAATCGAGATAGTGGGATAGTGGTATAACCCTCCTCCTATATAACATCGCGGCTGTGAATTAAAATTCGTTTCCGTTTTTGCTCCCGTTCCGGGCATTAAATTCTCGTTTCAACGATCCCCCTGGTGGTTGGCGAGTAAAACGAAGAATCGAAGTTCGAATGTTTGTTCCGGACCCGCTTTTGAACAAGTGGCTTGCTCGCTGTGTAGTTCGTTGTAAAATCGAGCGTTAAAAAAGTGGCCCGGAGAGATTGTAGGGGAAATCGAAAGGTTATCGATCGGGAAGAAGGGGTAGAATAGGATAGTTTGAACGAAAGATTTTTTTCTTTTGAAGAGAGTATGAATTTCAAGAAGGTTTTTTATAATTTTAAAAAATATAATTTTTGCTCGATGAGGATATTGATAGAATTATTGATACGTAGATATTTCCATTTTGTATTTTATCTTCTTTCTTTCTTTTATATCGTCGATTTTATAGGGTAATATTGATAATATATAAAGAAGGGGTGAACGAACTCGTATACGATCCTCGTAAAAGGTGTCGAGACTTCTACCAGTGAACACGAACGATCGTAAACAATTAGAACGATCGAGGAGGCGCTTTGGAAGACGAGTCGCGAATATAGAGTTGCTTTATAAATGCGACTAGGAACGCGTCGGATTTACACATAGCGAAAACACACAGATGTCGAGATGACTGTATTTGCATATCGTGCGAACCTGTCGCAATACCTTTCGTATTGTTTAAATATTTCAAATCTGGATATATTGTCTATAGGATTATAAATCCTAATGAAATAATATTAGAAAATGTATCGTACGATCGATCTCGAGTAAAACCGAGAGTTACTTATATTCGAAAGAATATATCTCACCTCATCACGGAACAGGTAACTTTATTTTATTTTCAATATTACGTTACCCTGAAAAGTATCTCGGACTCGCGTTTAACAGCTTATTTACTCCACGCAGGAAGGCGAGTATCGACACGCGATCGTGACAATTGAGCCAGATACCCGGCCACCAAATAGACAACCGTTCGTACGACATCCGATCGTCGCACATAAGACGATCGACCGCGCTGCTATTTACGAGCACACGGGTGCCGCATAAATTCATTTATCCAGAAGTTATCGATAACGTTCGATAGCAATCGAAAGATTTACGACCACGAAACCCTCCTCCATTCGACTCGATCGTACATATATATATATATACGTGTACTATAACTCCCAACCCCTAATTCTTCGCCCCTTCCTGTTCCATTCCTCCGTACGTTTTCTTCGCGTTATTATCCCCTAGGCCTCGAGATCGATGACGATAATTCCTGGCCAGAGAGAACAGGAACGATCAAAGCCTTCTCGTAATTATTTTCCAAGCATCGATCGAGCGAATGAGTTTGGCATTATAGCTCCAGGTCCTGGTCTCAATCGAGGATTATACTTACTTTCCCGTTTCTTGCGCGAACATTAAATACACTTTAATGAGCCTAATGGCACTTTAGTCCCTTCCCTCCAAGGGAAAGCCTTTGAGGAAGAAAACTTTCGACGAGCTTCGAAACTGGGCCTCCTCCTTCGTCGATGAGGGGCGAAGTTTCGTAGAAAGTTTGTCGGTGTAACTAGGCGGTTAACCGATGGACGGATGTCTGCTAGTTATATACTGATATATACAGCGAGACGACCGGTTAAGGCTGGACGAGCTTCGAGCGGAACTTAAATCGTTATATCGGATTACCGACTGTGGATTATGGAGAGTATGATGTGCACGGTTAAAGGATAATTTATCAGATAAGTTTCATCGTATTCGTTTTTAGAACAATTATTAATTTAAATGTAGTAAAGTTTTCTGTTTGTCGAGGAAGAAAAAGTGTAGAAGTGTTTTTGATGCTTGGATTATTTTTTCGTCGAGAGGGTAATAATTGAAATTGAACCGATGGCAATTAATTGGGAAATCGGATGGTCGTAATCGTTTTATCACGGCAAGTATAGGTTTAACCATTCGCTACCGTACTGCTTATTACAAAGCTTCATCGTGGTTATTATCCAATTAGTGTTGCGCGAGGTGTACAGCGCTTGGAAAACGGAAACGAGGTATTAGAAACGTTCATGAGAATACTGAACAATTAACTGGTGGTGATCGTAATCTTTACATTATTTATAAACACTTGAAATTTTTTTTATTGTGTAGATGTTAAGAGTTTTCTTTTTCTTTTTTTATAATTTTAATTTTATGATCTCTATGACAATACAAGAGGAAATAATCGCGCAGCGAATTTTAAGGATTTTGAAATGACATAATTAAGAATTCAATCGTTGGTTCATCTTCCAAGAATACACGATCAACGGTGTATGTCGCATAAATATAGATTCGATCATTATCGCAATAAAATCTGGAATCCTTTGAACTTTGCAGCGTTCTCCGGCCATCAACCGTGCCAATTATGGTAATTATTATTATCCAATTAGAAACAGTCACCGAGTGTATACCATTTGAAAAATCAAAGCATCTCGAAGAACGAGCAGAGAAACGAAGAAAAACGATCATTGTGTATAAAATATAAAAAAGATGGGTATATATAAAAACAAATAGTAAAACGGAAGAAAGAGAAGGAAAATTATCAAACCGAGTGAAACAATAAGAAAGAGTAAAGGAACGAAGAGAAAGGCAGAAGAGAGAGAGAGAGAGGCGGAAAAAGGTCACCAAGATGAAAAAAGAAGAGGAGAAAGAGAGACGGAACGGAGGAAAGGATTAAAAAAAACAAAAAGAAAGAGAAAGAGAGAAAAGGAGAGAAAGGTATCAAAGGAAAGCAGCGAGCGAGAAAGGAGAGAGCGGCGGGGGTAAGGTCAGTGCCGTGGACATAATATGGTTAGTGACCGCGTGACGTCACAACGGTACCACGTGACCGCGATAAAACAAGCTGCTCCCGAGCCGAGGAGTGGGGGTATCGTGCTGACCGATCCGCGGGGGCGATGGGAGGCGAGGGGGCATCGCGTAGTACTACGCCTCGTACTACACGTGCGTGCGTGTGTAAGACGATAACGAGGATACACGCATTTGCTCGTGGCGAACACGCAGTCCTCGCGTATACGCGACCTACCCACAGAGGGATAGAGCATCCGAGGCAAAGGGGAAGAGGGGAGATAGCTCGATGCACGAGGCGCAATAAGAGCGTACTACTCCAGCGATTAGAGACGACTTACGCGTCGCGACCGAGAACGCACGAGTCTCGTGTGTTTAGAGATTGGTTTAGCTGGCGGATTTGAGCGAATCGGTCCGATGCCAAGTTGTCTACGTGTGTACCTACGGAGGATATTGCTCGGCTCTAAGTCCCGCTTTCGGAGAGACTAGGAATAGGATTATATGCAATAAATGACATTCGGTTGGAGTTAATTTGTTATATATGAGTTTGTGAGAACGGGGGAATGATTTTTCTAGATTCGATTTTAGATCATGTTACGTTTCTGTAAGATTTCGGGATTCGGATTAAAATAGATTTTTCGTAATTCATTTTTGTAATCTGAGCCGGAGATAAATCGATCATTGTTTAAATTTCATTCCCCGTTTATTTAGGAAATTCAAGCATGATTCCGCTTTTAAACACGAACGTACGTTTTTTTTTTTTTTTTTTCATTTTTTTTCTTTAATTCGCGGAATTTTCGCGGAGAGGACTCGGTTACAGATTAATCCCGCAAAAACGCGTTCTCGATTCCATTTCCATACATAGGTCTCTATGCCCGACATAAAATATTTCCAGCTGGTCGTTAACGTATAGAATAATTTACTCTTCCCTATACGCGCGTAATAATTGCGGCGTCGTGTGCACGTGTTACGGAAACACGGTATATTATTTTGTGTAATTTGACCGCCTATCCCCGCAAATAACACCGTGCACACCACCGAGACCACGGTTTCGATATTGACTCCCAAGTCCCTAATGAGTATCTGTCATATGATTTCACGCAATTTCAATCGACCTTTTAATCAAAATTCCCCCTATGCGTGTTACGTTTATCCGTTATTAAATCATTGCAAATTTTGCGGAAAAATAGGAAATCCAATATCCTCGTTATAATTCTCTTTCTTCTTTCTATGAAATCACGAATAAAATACGAATGTAATGTAATTTAATAATCGTGAGAAAGAGAAAGAGAGAGATGAAAAATGAGAGGAAAAATGGAGGAGGAAGGGACGACGAGTGAGGGCGGAAAAATATTGGACTGTGCAGGATGAGTGATAACTTCCGTATCGAGAGAGGATGTCGCGTGTATGCGTGGGTGGGCGCACCGAGGCCAGGGACACAGGGACTCTCTTTTATCTGCTCGATCCTGATGGAGAACGTGAACCAGGAAACGCGGTGATTTTCTTTTCCATCAAATTATCACGCTCGAAGAGGTTTCAACGTATAAAATAACGCTCGAATTTCGTCCCCGTGATAGCTCTCGTCGTTTGATTGCCAAACTTGACGCCATTTTGGTAAGAAACTTATAGCGTTAAATTACCTTCTGAACGCTATATATATATATATATATAGTGGCGCGATGAAGAGAGCCTCGCCCCGTTTTCCAGAGAAGTAGGTGCTTGAGAGTTTAATAGTACGCTTCGAGATTCCCCGTTTTAGTGTCGCAAGTTCGCGATAAGACGCGAATATGAATATATCGGAGCGGCGTTTCGGAAGCGAAATTTAAGGGTAATAATAATGCAATCGGGCCCGCTCGTACACGGCATAATGCATATATTTCCTGAATATTCCAACATCTCGCTCTAGCCTCTCGGTCTCCCACAATTTCCTCGATACACATCTGCAATTCAGATTCAGTCGTGTCGATCTGATCGCTGTGGATAGCAAGATATTCTCGTCTTTTCGAAAATGGGTTTCTTTTTAAAGCGATCTCTCTTTCTCTCAGAAGAACTTTAAAACTTTAAAAGAAACAGCGAGCAGAAGGAAGATTGTCGATTTTAAAAATCATACGGAGATCGGCGACGAAGATTTTTCGAGAAATTACATTTTTCAGAATTACACTCTTAAGAATCTTAAAACCTTTGCATTGTCAAAAACTCTGCCGATTTATTTACACAGCCTAGTTTCCATCATTGTCTAATTAACGAAGAAACGATGCGTACAGACGGATCAATACCAACGTATTAATTAATGAAGCGACCTTAAGGAGGGAATAAAAGCATCTCGAGGCACGATAAAACGTCTTTGTCGACGAGTGTCGACGAGCGGCAAAGGGGAGGGAGCAGAGAAGGTGGATTGATAAAAGGAGGCGGAGGGAAGAGGCGACGGAGACAAAAAGGAGGGGGATGAGAG
>NW_006263361.1:643908-645654 GCF_000469605.1 Apis dorsata
ATGTAACGGCGCTACGAGGCACGTATAAACGCTCGGTTGTTCTGTAATAATGCCGGTATTGTTGAGCTTATCAAGCGAGGCTAATTGGACGCGAACAGCTGGGCCGGCTAGTTGCTAGTTCTACGACGCTCCCGAAGCGACCGCCGGCCTCTACTTTACACTGATAATGTAATGGGACCTATCTGGAACACAAAAGCCGGCAATAGTTTAATGGATTTGTCTCAAATTGTCACCGAGCGTCAAAACAAATGGGCCGGGCGAAGAGAGGGTGAGCCTCTAAATTGCTTCCCCACCGCGACAATGCCTCCACGTATTTAAATGCATAATTATTGCGTGCTGGTACGGCGTTGCAGCTGCGTGCATCACGAGCGAGATTACTCGTGATTGGTAATCGAAGTTGCGTCGAAGGTTGCGATGTTGGATCGGCAATGAAATTGTATTTTTGTCGAAACAATTGAAAAACTTGAATTTTCCTTTTTTTTTCAGAAATATCCATTTTTTCGTATCGGCAAATAATCATTTGTACATTCATATTAGAACAACGCGATCAATGAAAATAATTGGATGGATGAATATTTGCCAATATGTATGTATTCTTGTTGGAGTTTGAATTTTTTTTTTTTTTTTTTCGAAAAGAAATATCTTTTGGATGGAACGATTATTCTTCGTTTATATTCGTATTAAAACAGTGCGATGATACATAAATTTTTTTTATCAAAGGAAATAATTGAATGGATGAATATTTGCCAATATGTATTCTTGTTGAAGTTTGAATTTTTTTTCTCGAAAAGAAAGTACTCTTTGGAACGAATGATTATTCTTCGTATTAGAATAGAAAATGTAAAGAAAATTTTTTTATCAGAGACAAAAGTAATTTTATCGTTATGTAAGGAGAATAATGGACACGGGAATATAACCAGTTTAAATGAATTATGATTTTACTCGTTTACTTCGAAACGACCGATCTCGCGTAAGCAAAACCATTTTGCATTCACGAGAAAAGTCATTTGCCCGTGCGGGAGAAACTTCGCTTCAGGAACTATCATTAAGGATCGTTCCCTATTAAGCTCACGAAGGGGACGCGAGTAACGTGGATATAGGATGCTATGTACTTCCTGTTAAAGAATATGTATGTTTATATACGGATACGATATGGGCAATAAACGTTTGATAAAAATTGACGATAACGATACTCGTGTATTTTTTCTTTTTTTTTTTAAATCGGATCTTTATTCGCATCGTATTTCAACACTTTAAACTAACCACATGTGTTGCTCGTATTATAGAGTTTGCAAAAAATTAAACGCGATTTAATTCTTTTTTTCCTTTTTATGAAAGCAATTAATTCCTACCAATAGCATCCAATGCCAATTCTTAATGATGCCTGGTTAACTTCCGTAAATCGAACGATATTCGATTCACGCATACGGTATACCAGTGATCGTAATCTTTCGATCGACGAGCCATTCGATTTTATATTCGTAGAAGCGAATAGAGATTATTACAAGATCGAATGACAAACCCAATAGAGATAAACTTTTAATACGATACATATTTGACGCGTTAGATAAATCTCAAAATTCAACTTCCGCTTTAGGATGTTGCAAAAACTCGACTCGTTATGTTTATCGTATCGAAGAATCGGGATGAAATTAGATCATCGAATTGACGATCGAAGAAAGAAACTTACGCATCGATCGAAGAATTTAAATTGATTATTCTTAGAATCGAGAGAGAGAGAGAGAG
>NW_006263361.1:645766-651055 GCF_000469605.1 Apis dorsata
CGATCCAAGATATAGCATTCAATCAAGATCGCGAAGTTAATAAGTTTAAGTTCCTCCTTGGAACACTGTAATTACGTAAAGACGTTTTAATCGAATTTGCTCGATTTCAAAGCGATTTTCTGCGAAAAAATTTGAACTCGATGACCGCCATTCAAGTGTTTTCTTCGAAACTCTCTCTGCCATTCATTTTTCGCGATTCAAAAATTCGATTCCGATCGAAACTCCCGTTTCACTGTGTATTCATTCAACTTCTCCGACTTTCAGGCGATCCAACTCTGAACCTGGCAATCTAAACTCATTCGCTGTGCATTCACAACTGTCTGTAATGTGTCCAATGAATTCGGTGCCATTTATATCGTTGCCCATATCTTCATATCTCTATTAGTCCCTCGTTCTTTTTCTTTTTTCTTTTCTTTTCTTTTCTTTTCCTTATTTCTCTTCTCTTTTTTTCCTCTTCTTGTTCGAGCGGCTTCAATATTGCTCGTTAAGCGGCGATACGTGTCAGAACGTTTGGTCACGTATCTTATTATAGTAGTGTCAGTGAATCTTAAGTAATGTATGTTGGACGTAGTAATAATAGACGGGACAATGCGATATAGACATCGCGCGTAAGCGGGACGTGGCGCGTGGAAGAAGTGGACGTTGATGTGTGCAACAAACGTGTTGGTGAAAGTTTTCGTGAAAAATAACACGCGTGTACACGCGCATGGCTTACACGTGGATACCCTTCCAACAACCATGTGCGACTTCTTGCAACTTCGTGACGCAATTTTAATGTTTTTGGTTCGTTGCGCTCATTCGAACTGTTCCCGTTTTGTTTGCGCGTTTCGCTTTTTGCGCGGCTTCTCCGTCCGAGACAATGCCTCGGTTGTCATTTCCCAGACTATGTAGAGATAAATGGAACATCTTCTTCTTCTCCTTCTTCTTCTTCTTCTTCTTCTTCTGTATTTTATAATTCAAGTTAAAAACGATGCGAAAAAAGGATTTTTATCTATTATTTTTCTTCTTTGTCTTTGTTTTCGTACGCGGTATCAAGTGAATTTTTCCCCAACGATTGAAACGCGGAATGGAATTAGGTTTATTATTTACCAACAGCCTCGCAACGGAAGGAATGAAACGAGTTTTATCTCGCGCTTCCGAGATTTTTCTCGGGTGTATCGTAGGATGCGCAATTATACCCACTAGTGAGTCATTAACTCATGGGAAGCGGTTAAGAATTTTTGTGTAAAATAATTCCCTTTCCTGTTAATTTTACACAAACTTTTACGAATCGAAGAAAGAAAATTACAAAAAAGGAAAAAAAAAATCGTTCGATCTTTGTTGATTTTTCTCTTCGATTTCGCTTTCGTCAAAAACTTTTCCCAGAAAACTCAAGTAAAATGTAATTCGATGCGGCTCTCCACTTTAATAGAATTAAACTCGGTCAGACTGTTGACTAAATCTGTCCACGCGGTTACGATCGGAATCGGAACGAAACTTCGCCACCGGTTTCCGTTTATCGAGTTCGAAACCAACCAACGGTCCAATCGGTCAATCGACAAAGTCTCCTGCCTCCAAGAGACAGACACTCTCTTTGCCACCGCTCAAATTGCTCGATAAACCCTCCCTCCCGAGTTAAAACTTCTTCTCCAACTTTCGAACGATGATTCGATCGAGGCGAGGCGAGCGCAAATTCGCTCAATCCCCCCAAACAGCGTGGGAGAAAAAGTAAAATAAAGGGCGAGGGGGAAAGGTTGGGGGAAGGGTTGATCGGCCACGATGGGAATTAAAGCGCGTGGAATGCTCGTGATTCGAATTAATCGGCCGTGCTGGACACCGGCTCGTTCGCAGCTCGATCAAAGTGGCCGTAAGTGAATTGAAATTATTCGAATCGCTCCTTTCTTTCATCAACGCCACCACTTCCCCTTCAAACATATTTTCGTTCCTTCCTATTTCGTAATTCGGTCGAAAGCTTTCGTATATATATATTCATAAAAAAAAAAAAAAGAAAAAAACTATTGTTCGAAGATCATATCGTATTCGTAACTTTTATCTGGATATAATTTCTAGAGATTAGCTTCTGAACTATGGGAAGGGGAGGGGCAGGAAAGATTAAAGTATAATCAAACACGGTAACCCCTTTCTTCCCTCCGTCCATCATACGAGATAGAATACGAGCGAGAATTCTCTCTTCTTCACCATTCATTGGTATCGCACCGATTCCGAGAAACGTTTGCCTCTTCCACATTACGAAACTCGTGCGAATCTCGTCGTTATCTCGTCAAAAAAAAGTAATAATAATAATAATAATTCATTGGAACTCGCGTTGCATCCCGTATCCCCTCGTTTCCTTGGAGAGATAAAACTGAGACGGGCAGCTGTGGAAGGATGCAACGGGGGACGCGTGATCGATCGATCGATCGATCGATCGACCGATCGATCGGATCGAACGAGGGCGATCGAATTTCATTAGCCGAGGCTATGTTTGGTCAACAACACGGTTACGTATTAACATAAAACAGCGTACGTGTAAATATAAAATCCCGCGAACTGGTGGCTAGCGAAATGGTCGGAGCACGCGTAACTCCCTCTTAACCAGATAACCCTTATCGGCTCGAATTTTTTTCCTCGACTCGAATCGCCTTTTCCCTCGCCTCCCATTGGCCGCCACGGTGACTCATTTTGCCAGGGAGTAATAATAACTGCCTCTTCTCCTCGTACGCACCGTCGAGGAGAAACGCCGCCTCCCCCTCCTTCCTTCTCTCCACTTTCTCCGATTCGTTCGTCTCTCCCTTTCGTTTCGCTCTCTCGCCTATTCGTATCTCTGCTCGCACCGCGTCTTTTGCGCTGCAGCAATCTGAGTGGGTCAGCCGGATAAAGAAACCTCGATGGTTTGTCGTCGTGAACGACGACGACGACGACGACGACACGACACGACAACGACAACGACAACGACAACGACGATGACACGAGGGAGGTGGAGGTGAAGGAGGTGCGGAGGGGAGGGACGGCGATGAACTTCCACGTTGGCAAATGGTCATTGAGTCAATTACGCGGATAAAGTGCACCATTGTGCGGCGTAGCGGCGATTTTTCTAACCCCGTTCGCCATCAAACGACGTTTACACGGTTAGCCGGATAACGCCGCGCGTTTAATCACGCGTGCCTCTTTTCGTTCTCGACGACTCGAGATATATAGCAAGATACGCGATATGTTCGATGCGCGAGATCGCTCCTAGCCGCATCACCAGGCTACCGTCGTCATTATTTATGCGCCGGAGAGGAATGCGGCGATGATGCTGCTCCAATTACGAATTCGTGTCGTGAGATTATTTCGCGTGTTCGAGTATCGAGAAGCACGCTTGCCGTTTAGAATATTTTAAGCTGGTTTATATATTTTTACGTATTTTTTTTTCTTTAAATTATCGATACGTAAAATGATTAATAATAAGTAGTAATTCGATCGATTCAAAATATTTCTTTGCTGTTCGTTCTTGAGGTTGAACGAAGCGATTAAATTATCGAAGAGGATTTAATGAAAGGATTTTTGAACCGTGCAAATCATTTTCATTTGATTGATCTCCGAATCTCTGTATGTATTTTTGTTTGCGAAACAACGTGATTGACAAGAAAAATTTAATACTCGGAGAGAGACGAAACGTGTTTTAAATTAAACCAGCATTAAAATCCCATTTATTTTATTTGAAAATTATCGCGTTGATTCGCTTTAATACCTAATAATTATCCCGTGTGGCGTGACAACGTGTTTCCAACCTAGCCATGCGTTTTACGAATTTATATCGAAACGTGAGAGAGGCACGGTCACGCCGCGTTTAATGACACATTATGCAAATTAAAAATCCGACGATTCGTGAAGCTCGGCTTTGCCCGCCGAGTTTCCTAATATTATTGGCCCCATTATCGTTTTTATATACCGTGGGACACTCTATCCGACATATTATCCGCGGAAAAGCAAATTACGATCACGCACTTCCCCATTGTATTCTCGCCTCTCTTTATTCCTCCGCGTGGAACCGCGTACGAACGTAATGGGTGGGTTAACATCGCGAGGCACGTGACCAGACAAAAGTTAACGATAGGTTTGAACCCGTTTTCACCCCCTCCCCACCCTCCCTTCCTTCTTCTTTCGCTTGCGCCGCCCCGGATGTGCGTGCACGTCGATTTCATCGCGATCATTTTTCCTGCTTTCTTCGTTTAATGGGGCTAATAGGAGAGGCTCCTCGAAAATCAATCAATGGAATAATGGCCGATCGAAAGTGAAATTGAATTAGTAATCTAATTAATAGTCTAATATATATATAATTTGCAGAGAGATGACTTTCATTATTATTTGATATTTACTTTATGATGATTTCTTTAGAATATCGATTATCGTGAATAGATCCCTAAGCTCTTCGCGTATTTAAGAATTACTACGTAAATCGATACGTAAAATATTAAGAAATTGATCGGGAAATCATCTCGAGTTCGATCGACAATTTTGACCGATAATCGAATTTTTAACGCTTCTTCAAATTGGATCAAAAGTGTCACACTTTTTTTCCCTTGAATAATTCGCCACTTCTGAAAAACGAGAGAAACGATCAACTAAGGAGGAATCTCTCGCGTTTCACGCAAAATGGGTAGGAAATAAGGCGAGGCGTAAAAATAGCGATGGAACGCGTGTTTATTCGGGTTCGATTTGGCCCGCGTCAAAGTAGTGTTCGTAGATTACGCGAGAGGCATGCGGGTATCGCGTGCACGCGTAGCCTCTCATCAGCTAAGTGCACTTTCATCGCAGCCTCGCGGATAATCGGCGTACGATTTGTTTTAGCAAATGAAACGGAAACGCGCCTCGTCGAAGTCGTTTAATTTCGACCGTATTTATTCGCGCCGCGAGCCGATATTTCACCGCTGATACATCTCGCGATATGCGCTCTCCTCTCTATTCTTGCGTACGGTAAGCTCACGAATACGGGATAAAATAGATAAAACGCGGAAAAAAGTGAATGCGAACGCGTATGATTCGCTATCTCGATTTAATGATTAATCTTCTGGGATATAAGTCGTGGTTTACTGCGTCGTCGAATCGGCTTATAAGAAAGAGAGATTTAATTAATTTATAATCCTCTCTCTTAATTCCACCATTAATCTTCTAATAATAATCGTTACTTATCGTGTTGTCGAGTGGGACTATTATCCAGTAAAAGGAAGGTCAGATTCGATAGATTTGTAACGATCGTGGAAAGCCTTTTGGAAAGAAAATTTTCATTCATATCAAAGTTTCATGTACGTGCATATATATATATAT
>NW_006263361.1:651181-653516 GCF_000469605.1 Apis dorsata
ATCCAAGTATAAGTAAATTTGCTCAGACGCTTAAATAAAGATTCGCTTCATTCTCCAAATATCTAATGCTTACACCATATTTCGTATCTTTCTATCATGTACATTCTGTAAATTTAAATTTTGAATAAACGCATAAACATCCTACTCATAAATTAATCGTGAAATTTCCGGTTTCATTATTGTTCAACGATAAAACAATCGATATTTCTTTCATATCCCAACTCCAAAATTCAAACACGAATATATCAACACCTGTACAACTACCACCCAAAGATCCATCGATCTCGGAGGACGTTGGATTAACAACGAGGGTGGTCGACTAATGAATTCTTAGTGTCCGTGCCTCGCTTTCGAGCATTCCCGGACACGCGAACACGTACTCGTCCTGTGCGGGGTTAATTTAATACAGGTAGATTGCCCGCAGGTATCCACCCTAACTTTCTCCGCCCTCGTTCGACCGTATCGTCGTGTCACCCTCCACGTAATATACCGCCGTATACCACCCTTGGCTTTCCTCTCCTCGCGGTAACTAAAGAAGAAAGAGAGAGAGAGAGAGAGAGGGAGGGTGGAAGAGGGTTATCCCGCATCACTACAGTAATAGGAATGGAAGGACCGTTGAAATAATACGTCACGTTTAAGCGAGATACATCTTGGCGCGCCTCTTGCGTCGATCGAGAGAGGGAGGGTGAGCTGCGCCTCTTTCTTCAGAAAGGAACGAGAGGATTGCTCGAGGGTCGATGTTCTCCAATGGGAGAGCGTGCCGTTTTCATTTCCTTTCTTTGCTCTTTCTCGCACGGATGATGGGGACGACTAGGTTTGATTGGAATAAGCGAAGTGATGTTTTAAAAAAGTCAAACAAAAATACAGTGGTGAGTTTTTAGAGGAAAAGTTGCTTCAATCGACCAAAAAATTTTCCAGATTATCGAATTCGTCAAATTTGCCGACCCATCGAATTTCAACCCGTTCAATTTGTCGGGTGTCGTCGTATTCATCCCTCAATTCTCCTCACCTTCGAGCGGTTCGCAAAATCCCGGTTCAGATCCGGGAAAGAAATCGAGTTACGTGATCGAGGAGTCAAAAGAAATTGGTGATTCGACTTTAAACTCCTCCTCCACCTCGATATCTTCTCTCGTCGTCGAATGTTGACCGAGAGGGGAGGCGTTGAGAATCTCGTTAGATCGATCGGCAGAGCGCCACGTCCAATTATCGTAACTCTCTTATCGGCCTTCTTCGAGCTGCGGATAAAACGATGTTTGAATAAATCAGAGGCAAACTTCTCGATATCCCGGCTTCGTGATCGCGTGTACAACCGGGCTCCTTGTAGGGGCGGGGTGGACGGGTCGAATTGGCATAAACTTCGGTCTGATTGTCTGTGACGAACTCATCGGGGCGACTTTATGGGATTGTAATGCGTATCTAGTTTTACTGCCGTAATTCTCCGTGCTCAACCGCCTCCCTACCCTCCCCCCGCCCTCCTCTTCGCCGATGGCGCGTCACGAAACTCGTTACCCGACGCGGTTCCCGGAAGATTTCTCGTGCACCGATGTTTTTGGTACTTGGAATCGTGAATAAGCTTCTTCGGAATCGTATTTCCCACGGAGCGAATCGTTTTGGCCTGGTGATCGTGTCTGCGGTTTTGAAATTAGAAACCACCATACGCCTTTTCTTCGTGTCTCTTTACTTGGAATCAAATTTTGTATACGAGAATTGGAATAATGTTTTTATTTAGCAATTTTGTTGGAAGTTAGAATATCTTGCCGAGGATCGAACGAGAAAAATCTGCAAATTTCATTTCATTAATGACGAGTTTTCGTTCGCGAACAGGAGCATCATTGAAATCTTGCCAATATTTATCTACGAATAAAGAGAAACGTGTATTCTGTTTTTTTTCTTCTCGAAACCTTTGAGTTAAGTAAAAAAACATCATAAAACAGGAGAGCGGAATATTCGACTGTTCAAATATAAATATTTTTTTATGAAAAATTCCACAGTTTTTGTTTTTGCAATTAATAAAAAATGCAAATCGACGAAATTAATATTAATTACAATACCATTGCTTATAGTATCGATATCAACTTTACTAATTCATATTTTATCGAGGAAAAAACTACTCGCCACCGATCTTCAAACGATTAGAATTCCATCGAGCTCCGGTAATTCAAAACGAAACAGAATCCCCTCGAAGAACGTTCTCAATGGTACGCACGTCTACTTAAGATAATTCCTCTGTCGCGTACATGTTTCGAATTCGAATGAAAGGGAGGCGAACGTGGAAACGGCGGGGGTGGCCGATATCGGGGGGAGGGAGAGAGGAACGACAGATACAGAAGATGGG
>NW_006263361.1:653575-653739 GCF_000469605.1 Apis dorsata
TTGTAGGTACAGTAACGCGATCCACCCTTGCATTCGTCCATCGTGTCCGTACTAATCTGTGGCCCAGTCGTAAACCGTTTAATTCCGTTTCGTGATAAACCGCGGCCGCCGTTTATTGCTCGACCGGTCGCCACCCCCCCTCGACCGACCCTCGACCAACGCGT
>NW_006263361.1:653744-654441 GCF_000469605.1 Apis dorsata
ACGGCTCGTTACATCGATACGCGACAATTCCGCGTGGACAAACGTAATTAATAGATATTATTTATTTGCGCGAGCCAGAAACGGAGGAATGCGTTCGTAGGATTGGAGGATTGGTAGTTGCCGAAATCAATGGAAGAAGAGAGTGAATACATAAATTTAAAAAAATGGATAAGAGTGGATAAAAGTCGTGGACACGTTGAACTTGGAATAATGGAAATCTGTGAAATTTATAAAGGAATGAATTTTGGAAATGGAGGAAGTTTATATGGTACAAATTTAGAAATAGTTTTTGGATAAATATAAGTAATAGATATTGGATAGATATTTAGAAGTGGAGTTTATGGAAGTTTATATAGTCCACGAAATTTAGTTCTTGGACAAACATAAGTAATAGATATTGGATAGATATTTAGAAGTGGAGTTTATGGAAGTTTATATAGTCCACGAAATTTAGTTCTTGGACAAACATAAGTAATAGATATTGGATAGATATTTAGAAGTGGAGCTTATAGGAGTTTATATAGTCCACGAAATTTAGAAATAATGCTTGGAATAATAGAACTCTATGAAATTTATAAGGACAGGAATGAATTTTAGAAATGGAGGAAGTTTACATGGTACAAATTTAGAAAGCTTTTGGATAAATATAAGTAATAGATATTGGATAGATATTTAGAAGTGGAGTTTATGGAAGTTT
>NW_006263361.1:654510-659841 GCF_000469605.1 Apis dorsata
TTTAGAAGTGGAGTTTATGGAATATAGTCCACGAAATTTAGAAATAATGCTTGGAATAATAGAACTCTATGAAATTTATAAGGATAGGAATGAATTTTAAAAATGGAGGAAGTTTATGTGATACAAATTTAAAAATAGTTTTTGGACAAATATAAGTAATAGATATTGGATAGATATTTAGAAGTGGAGTTTATGGAAGTTTATATAGTCCATGAAATTTAGAACTAGTTCTTGGACAAACATAAGTAATAGATATTGGATAGATATTTAGAAGTGGAGTTTATGGAAGTTTATATAGTCCATGAAATTTAGAACTAGTTCTTGGACAAACATAAGTAATAGATATTGGATAGATAATGGGGGAACGTTGGTAGGATTGGAGGATAGTTGTCGAAATCAATGTGCGAATAAATTTACAAATGATGGACGAGAATGGTGGAACTTGGAATAATGGAAATCTATGAAATTTATAAAGGAATAGATTGAATTTTAGAAATGGAAAAAGTTTATATAGTCCACGAAATTTAGAACTAGTTCTTGGACAAACATAAGTAATAGATATTGGATAGATAATGGAGGAACGTTGGTAGGATTGGAGGATTGCTAGTTCTCGAAATCAATGTGTGAATAAATTTACAAATGAGGGACGAGAATGGTGGAACTTGGAATAGAAATGTATGAAATTTATAAAGGAATAGATTGAATTTTAGAAATGGAAAAAGTTTATATAGTCCACGAAATTTAGAACTAGTTCTTGGACAAACATAAGTAATAGATATTGGATAGATAATGGAGGAACGTTGGTAGGATTGGAGGATTGGTAGTTCTCGAAATCAATGTGTGAATAAATTTACAAATGATGGACGAGAATGGTGGAACTTGGAATAGAAATGTATGAAATTTATAAAGGAATAGATTGAATTTTAGAAGTGAATTTTAGAGATTATGGAAGTTTACATAGTCCACGAAATTTAGAACTAGTTCTTGGACAAATATAAGTAATAGATAATGGAGAAACGTTGGTAGGATTGGAGAATTGATAATTCTCGAAATCAATGTAAAAATAAATTTAAAAATAATGGATGAGAATGGTGGAACTTGGAATAATGGAATCTATAAAATTTATAAAGGAATAAATTGAATTTTAGAAATGGAGAAAGTTTACATAGTCCACGAAACTTAGAAATAGTTCTCTCCATGAAGAGAGCGAATGGATAAATTGAATATAGAATTAAAAACCAAGGAAGAAATAATTCCTTGGTAAATGATAAATCCATGCGGAAAGATTGAAAGATAGAACTTTAATGATAGTAATTTTGCGTGCAAAAATGCGGGGATGGAAAAGGAAAGGCTCTTAATCCGCTTTGCGTTTCACGGTGACCGAAAGAGGTTTTTTTCCTCTCCCTCCCTCCTCCCTTTCCTCGATGAAAAGGGAGCATGAGAGCAGGTGAGGGGAGCGGTCGTGTTGTTGGATCGAAAGACGAGGGTCCGTGGACGCGCGAGATGTATTTAATTGCGCTTTATCAACGCCGCTGACCGCGGCGCGTTTATCGCGATCGGGCTGCCCTTTCATTTCGGAAGGGTGGCTCGTCGCTCTTCCATGCCTGCTACATTTTACGACGATCATCGAGGTGTACCTAATTCTGCGAATGTGTCGGCTGATTGCGAACGGGATAAGGGATTTTGTAACGATACGTAATTAATCGAAACTTTTTTTTTTGTGTCTGCTCGAGGACGGTGGTTTTTTGGTTATGGATCGTTAACATATTACCCCAATAATTTCCCCTTTTATTATTATTTTATTTCGCAAAATCGTCTCTCGATCGAGCTGCAAAATATTTTGTAAATTGCATTCTAAAAAATCCGTTCGAAAGAATAAAACGTTTAAAGAGTATGCCACAAAAGTGACAGGTTCACGGCGAGAGAAGATTCATTCGGATAAATTGAACGAGTCGACGAACGAATCTAAAATCTGAAAGGAAGAACCGGCTGCTATTAAAATCGAGCAACGCTTCTTTCCAGATTTTCTCCCAGCTCGAGATTTCGGCTTGCTCGAGAGATATCCATCAATTTAATTGGCCACTGTTACTCTTCCACCGACGATGGACTATAAACCGTGGGTGAATCGCTAACGAGGCAGCAGCTCTCGGGGTAGTTCGGTTGCCTCCGCGATTGCATATATATGTATATTGCATATCCCGTCTACCGTTAATCAGTTTAGAGTTTATATCCTCCATAAACCTTGTCCCACCATCCCTCTGTCTCTGTCTAGCTGTCGTTAATAAAATTTGATAACTCGAAAAGTCGCAAGATACAGCGGTGAATAGCCACGCCACGTTTCCCTCTTTTGTGTTGTTCCGCAGGAAGAAAGGAGAAGAAGAGGATTTCATTGGATTTAAGATTCGCATAGTTCTTGGCAGCATTTTTTTCGTCTCCACTCGTCGCCGCTCTTGATCCACCTTTGGACGATGGTGGATAATTAGTAGCCGCGTCGATGGCCTCCGCGACGTTTCTCCCCTCGAGCAAGGCAACTTCTCGGCCCCACCCGCTAATGAACCCCAAGCTTGTTTGCGCAAGGGCCGATATTATGCATTCGAAGGAAAGTTGTTTCTCGACGACGCAACAACCCATGGAACTCTCCTCGATTAAGGGGTTAAGGGGGTACCTCGATAAAGAGGGTTGTTATTACCTTTCCCATGATATTCTTAAGCTTATTCCATCGTTTGACGAATGAAATTTCTTCGAAAGGGGATAATGGCGATCGTTCAATAATAATACTTTGGCGCTCGTTGTTCGTTGGATAAAATTGATAAAAATATTCTTCCATTATCATTGTCCATCGCATAAAATTATTTCACTTCTCCTCTACGAGAAAAAGAAATATACACATATTTCAGAATCGCATACAAAAGTGTTTCGAGTACAGAATATGTAGTTTCGTTGCTCGCGACGTCCATCACCTAGATTCAACGGATTGCTGGGACGAGGGTCGTAACGCACGAGCTATGACGCTCGTTAGGGGATTAAAATCGCGAATATACGCGGTTACCCCTGACTGATACGTTTCGAATTTTAACGATGATCCGGCCAATAACTTCGGATTTAACTCGTGGCGTGAGTTGTGGTCCATGCTCGATCACCAATCACGGGTTACGCCTCTGGTAATTAACTAATGTTCTTCTCTATGCAAATCATCCGGCTGTTTCGTGCCTCCGTTCGATTCATCATCCTTCGTTCGTGTTATTGTCCATTGTATTGTACACGATACTTGATGTTGGCGGGACAGAGGAACGATCGTGCGAAAGATATGAATCCATCGATTCGAAATACCTTAATAATAATGTAATTAATTCAAGTCGGTTCGCGTAATCGAGGGAAGAAAAATTGTTGATAAGAAAGGAAACGGTTTCTCGACATTAATCATCGTGGAATTTAACCACGATTTACGATTTGCGTTCAATGGACGAAATCGTTCCTTTTTTTGAAACGAACGCGTCGTTTACTTTGGTTAATGCACTATTTGAGATTTATACTCTTGCTCAAATTAGGATTATATGCAAGAATTTCATTACATCCTGGACTGGAATACTATATCATGCGCGAATTACGAGTCGCGCTTGGTTGCATAATAATTCGTTTCTTCGCTACGTGCATCAAGCACCGAAGATGCTTGAGGACAAAACTTACTTCTTCGATTATGTAACAACTTGGTATAATTTTTCAAATAGAAATTGTTAGAGAAGCGAAAGAAAAGTATATGTTTGGTATAAAAATGAAAAGTTTACAATTTTTAGCTATAACATTAAATTTATGTGAAGTGAAGGGAGGATGGAGGTGTATTCTACGCTTCTCAGATCAATTGTAATGGGCTGGATTTTCTGTCACCTGTGTATGCTCTGGATTGAGCGTAACGATATTTCCTACGACTGTTAAAGTGGGATATTTCAGGTGGTTCTAACAGCTGCAATAACGCGTCACCTTTCACACCTGTTGTAAATTATACCTGACATCTATATCTAGCATGTCATGTGGTTTTCGGTATTTACTCTGCCTATTACAATGCGCCGCGTTCAAACCGATTAATCCATTGCGGTATTCTATCTGAACCAGTCTGTCTGTGTCTAATCTATCTTCTATGTGTCTTCTACGTATTACTCTATTGTCAATAAATCAGAGATTGTAGATAATCCATGATATTTCTGGATCGACGACACGTTTCAACGTTTAGATAGAATTTGTATTAGGTTATCGGTGCAGATGTTTTTTTTTTTTCTTCCACTCTTAACTTTTCCAAGATTCAAGCTTAAATTTTTATTATCAATATTAAACGAATGATCCTATTCGATAGTAATATTTTGATTTAAAATAATGTAATTTTGATAATTTTTAATTTTCTTCAAATTTATCTATCAATCACTTTTCTCTTTCACTTTTAGAAAATTTCCAATACGATCTATTAAGTTTTAAAATAATCTTTCATCTCTTTTCGGAAGATAAATTTTTCCAAAAATTTCTCATTATAGAATTCTTAATGTTTCAAAATTTCAATCCTTCATTTCAATAAAAAAACAATTTTCCTCACTCACGAAGAACCACGTAAATAAATAATTCCATAAAATCGGATATCCTCTTGCTGTCGCAGTGTCCTAATTTGCATCCAACTTTGCAGAGTCGTGACGGTGCGTCAATATTTATCGCGTCCCAGCCTCGAAAGAATATACTTGGGCCGTTGCGTAAAAGCTGTGTAGATAAGATCGTTGGAGTGCGTGCGTTTGCCCCACGGGAACCCTGGGTTGCATCCCAGGCGTGCGTGACGCACGCGGAACCAGAGGCTGTCTCTGCTCTTGCACGCATACTGACCTTCGCCAATGACGCGTCACCGCTCTACTCATAGAAATTACAATATTTCAATTAAGTTCGAGGGCGAATCATCGCGATAAAGGGCCGTCATTCGCGTTGTCGGACGTCTCGGACACCGTCGATCAGACATCGTCTGATTTAATAACGAACGAAATTTTTAATTTTTGTAACGTTTCGATTTTATCTAGTTGTCGCTTTGCATCGAATTTTTTTTAATTTGCGTGAGACTGCAGAAAGAAGTTTTTTAATTCTTGAAACTGAAATATAGTAAAAATTTCAATATTTACCAATTATCAAGCAACAAAATTACGAATATAATTGAAAATCTTCTATATTATATATCCAAAATTCTCAAAAAGCAAAGCTACAATATTTAATCAATCCTCGAAAAAAAGAAAGATCACAGAAACAACACTATTCCAAACGCTATTCTTCCAAAATCGAAACGTCGAAGATCACTGATCCAAAATC
>NW_006263361.1:660105-660415 GCF_000469605.1 Apis dorsata
AAAAAGCAAAGCTACAATAATTAATCAACACTCAAAAAAAAAAGAAAAAAATGATCGCAGAATTANTTGGAAACAACACTATTTCAAACGCTATTCTTCCAAAATCGAAACGTCGAAGATCACTGATCCAAAATCAATTAAAAATTATTTATTTCCAAAATTCTCGAGAAGCAAAGCTACAATATTTAATCAACCCCCAAAAATAGAAAAAAATCGCAGAATTACTGGAAACAACACTATTCCAAACGCTATTCTTTGAAACGTCGAAGATCACTGATCCAAAATCGATTAAAAATTATTTATTTCCAAA
>NW_006263361.1:660582-661953 GCF_000469605.1 Apis dorsata
TGGAAACAACACTATTTAAAACGCTATTCTTCCAAAATCGAAACGTCGAAGATCACTGATCCAAAATCAATTAAAAATTATTTATTTCCAAAATTCTCGAGAAGCAAAGCTACAATAATTAATCAACCCTCAAAAAAAAAAGAAAAAAATGATCGCAGAATTGATGGAAACAACACTATTCCAAACGCTATTCTTCCAAAATCGAAACGTTCAAGACCACTAATTGAACGAACGAAAATCGACCATCTTCTATTTCTATACGTTTCTATTTTTACTCTCGCCTACTGCCCATTTTTAATTGCGCGAGAGGGCTCGGTTAATCGCGCGCGTCAGCCATCGCGCACCGTTTTAATGAAAGCAAATAAAGTAGCTCGGGGATAAATTCGGGGTAGGGTCGATGCGAAGCGGGGCACGACGGAAGGGGAGAAAGAGGAGAGTATGGCGAAACGTTGATGTATATATTGACTCGTTGAACGGTTACATTGCGGAGGGGGACCTATATTGGACACTCTCGGGAATTAGGTTTCGCGGTTTCAATTAGGATCGCGGACGAGTTATCGCGATAACACGTGAAAAGCGAAACAGAGAGGGAGAGAGTTGAAGAGAGAAGATTGGGATCGTTGGAACGAAATTGCACGAAGAGATCGACCCGATGCGATTTCATTTTAATCGAGCTGAATTCTGCTCGTCGATCCTCCACTTCTCGATTCATCTTTTGCTGAGAACTTATCGATATTATTCGAGAGTGAGCTTTTGAAACGTCACGGAAGGATTGTTTCCAAGAGAGATGGAAAGATTTTGAAAATCTTCTCGACATGTATTATCGATAGAAGTATGTATATTTATTTATTGGATATGATCGTTTTGTGACAAAATTGGAACATTGGAGAAATATTTTATTCTTGACATACGAATTCATCTTTATCACGAATTATAAATATTTGTTCGAAACAACGAATATACTAGGATATAATAGAAATCTTTTAGATTTTTTTCTTTTTAATTGCTTACGTGAAAAGGGTAGATAAGCATAATTTAAATATCATTCGAAATAGATTTCGTTTAATTTTCTAACGCTTTTATCATGTTCGTCGAATACAGGTGCGAATTAAACGTATTTCACAAGTTTATTATCACATTTTCGTGTCTTGAACGCGTATGACAAAATACCGCCTGCATAACGGAATGATCCATTAGTCGTGGAATACGGTAATGTGGCATTAACACGCGTGAAAGGGCGTGCTGACCTATCCCACTATCGTACGAAAGGGGAAAGGTAATGGGGAGGAGGCTATTCTTCCCGCCACGCTTAATTACTTTCAGATATGATTCCTTCCAACTAAAAAAAAAAAAAAAGAAAAAAAAACCTCG
>NW_006263361.1:662196-669551 GCF_000469605.1 Apis dorsata
TTTCGCGTAGACCTTTTTTCATGGTCGATCGATAAGTTTGCGTTGCTCGCGGGAACGAAGAAGCATCCATGTTGCGAAGAACTTAGAGAATTTTTTTCAACGTTTAAAGATTAAGAATAAGATAAGAATAATATATATATTCCAAAGATTGTAATCTCTAAGAGTCGAAGATTCGAAGACGAAATTTTTCATATTTTCTATCGATCGGACAACGATAATTAATCGATCAGAACTCGAAACAGCAAAAGCGGCGGCTGGTGGGAGGGAGGGGGTGTTTTATTGTAACGGTAAGCGTTATTTCGAAACGGCGGATCTCATCTAGAAACGCCTACATAAGAGGCGAGGAAAAATGCAGACGGTCTGGCTGGCACCGTGGATGCAGTTTCGGTGCAGCAACCGCGAGAAATATAAAATCCTTACCCGCGACGACTTTGAATCGCGAAATTATTCAAAGTGTTTCACGCGGTTTCGGGCACTGGAGGCAGGCGGAGGGGAGGAAGGGGGCCATTCCCAACCCCTTATTTCCCTCCGTTACTTATTCTCTTTCTTATTCCACCGTCACGCAGCGTGGCAGTTTCTGTTTCAACCCATTTGCAAATGAACTTTCCATAAAATTTTATCGCGCGACCGAGATAAAGGAGGAGAGAGGAAACGAGGAAACGTCGCGTTTCCTTAATTTATACGGTCGCCACTGTCTTACATCCTCGACTCTTCTCGTGATCGTGAATCCTGATAATATTGCAATTAGAAGCACAATCGAAGATTCTCTCGTTCTCGAGTTCGATTTGCGTTCGTGAGGGCGAGCATTTAAAATCTCGACTCTCCCTCTTCGATCGAGATAAACATTCTTTCTCCTCCTCTTTTTCTTCTTTTTTTTCCTTTTTTCTTTATCG
Source organism: Apis dorsata (assembly GCF_000469605.1). Classification (NCBI taxonomy): domain Eukaryota; kingdom Metazoa; phylum Arthropoda; class Insecta; order Hymenoptera; family Apidae; genus Apis; species Apis dorsata. The sequence continues at coordinate 663,090 of NW_006263361.1, forward strand.
TATCGCCACTTCGTATCTTCGCTCTTAAGCTTGGAATTTTTTATAGCTATCCGGGATAATGATAAAGTCTGATCCATGGTTGAAAGGTGTTGCGCAAGAGGGCGAAGCTTGACGAATAAGGTCACGCGAAGAAGAAGTTTACGAGCTATCTTAAGGCGCGAACGATCATTGGAGCGAACATCTTCAAGTTGTCTCACAGACTGTTATTGCAAAGTTATTGCAACGAAATCTGTAACTATTACAAATTGCTGTTCGCAATTCGTCTCCATGCACTTCGATTTTCTCTTCGATGATTCTTAAATTCTTTCTTTGCTCGTTAGAAATGAAAATCAATTTCACTCTTGAAATATCATAATTAAATTTCCTCATAAATAAATCCTGATACTCTTCTTCTTCTTTTTCTTAAAATTGTAAATAACGATCTTGTTCCGCGCAAGCGTCAATATTTTATTTACAAGTAACTTCGATCGTAGAACCGCTAACTCCGCAAAACGAATCGTCTCTCGATCAGAATGCAGAATCGGGTCCGCGCGCCGCGAATCGAATACGAATAAAAAGGCGAGGTGCGAAACGTGGACGCGAGAGGACGTATGGAAAATATTTTATACGAAGAGAGAGAGGGGGGATGGGTGTTCGGCTATTTTCCAAGAGAAGCCTCCGTTTTTCCCATGAAATCAACCTCGACCACCTCGGTATATGTCGATTTAATTTCCCAGAGGAGGGGGGAGGAGAGGCGGTTCGGTTATTTTTCGGAAGGATTCGCCGCGCGTTCGGGGTTATACCGAGCGTGTAAAAGAGGAAAAACCTTGGTGGCCAAAAAGTTTTATGGGTTTTAATCAGCCGAACGAGCGGGCCGTGTGCCGTGACGCGGGTTCATTTGCGCTAATGAAATCACTGTTATCTCCTCGACTCCGTGTCTCATATTGCGCCAACTGGTGTTGTTTCACGTTCGTTCTCCATCCGTGAACCGCGATGGACACCAGCCCGTAAGTCGACGACGGATATTTCCGCGATACGTGTGCTTCCTCCTTAATTCTTACTTCCTTTCGATTTCTCTCTTTTTGTGGGGAGAAATTTTCTCGAAGCGAAATGAATTTATTTATTGAATTTTTCAGAGAAGCAGAAGAATTCTTCGCGTCCAATGGAAACAATAAGATTCGATATGATCGATAACTTTCAAATCTCACGATTTTTCCTTCTTTACTTATTCATCGAATCTTTCGAATCGATGGATCCTCGACTTATATAATTATTAGTAATGCCAAATCAAATTATCAATACTGGCTCCAAATATATTGGAAATAAATAACCGAATTCGAATTAGAAATTATCCAGAAATTTCTTCAAAATTATCAAAATCGGAGCTATCGTATCCTATCATTCTCGAGATACTCATCTCGAAGACCTGGACAACCCTTTCGAGTCCTTTGCGTGGGTCGACGTCGAGTCTGCTCGCTCCGCCAATTCCGCGAATCTTGCCCCTTCCCCGTATTAATTCACACTACGCACAAGTGCACGAATTAGCATTGGACCGTTCGATTTCATTCCAACGTGCGCTGCACTCTCCGTAACGATCGAATCCTTGGAACCGTTTCCAAGTATTTGCCATTGCCGTCACATCGCCGAGCACCCGATTATCTAAATGCCGGACGAGCCGATTCTCGTTGCGCGCGGCTGTGCACAACAATAATGTTGTCGTTGGTCGAAGAAGAAGAAGAAACCCATTTTCACGACGTACTTTACGACACGGGTTTAAGGCACTCACGCGTAGTACACGATCACTTTTCTTCACTGTTTAGTTTAGTTTCCGTGCTTCCTGTTGTATTGCCACGCCCCCGCAACAGAAACTTTACTTTACTGGTTCGTGGGTTAAGTTAAGGGAGATTGTGCTGTCGCGATTTCTTTGCAAAGAATAGAATATTTTGAATATTTTTTGATGAGTTTAAACGAAGTGCGAAGAGAGTGGTGCAAGTTTAACAAAGTTCCAGTTATCTGAATGTTATGAATCGGAACCGATATCGAAAATGTGTTCCATCTGAAATGATTTTTCTGATCGAGATTATTAATTCGAAGTATTCGTGTTATATATCAGACATAAATTTTCTTTCAATTCTTTTTCACTCGCTATGTAAAAAGCGCAATTCTTCTCGAGAAACGACGTCGAATCCACGAATATTCTTGCAAACAGATAATTAACGTATCTTCGATGAACAATTTCTCTTTACCGAAGTTTCGATTTACTTAGAAATAATTGGGATCTATTTCCATACTATCAATTCTTTACCAATTACAACCGAACTAACGATCGGTTTCGAGCGTGAGATAAGCTCATTATGGAAACGAGTTATTATCGGCTCTAATAAAATCGTAATGCATACACACATATTACAATAATTATAAACGTTATCATAAGTAGCGGAGGGAAGGATACACTCCTTGGTTCCTTGGAAGAAAATAATTTCTCGACTATCTAGAGAGCCTCGCGTGTTCCTCGTTCTCGTCGATTTCGAGGGAGGAGATAGGAGTCCGGCCGAAAAATATTTCTCGTGGCCCGTAAAAAGAAATTGGAGAAAGCATGGTGTTTCGCTGAATGGAGAGCCGGCGGATATTATTGTGCGTTGGTTTCTCGGTCGGTTCGCGAGCGTGGTCTAGATAAATCTTGCCGTCTCGCGGAGGCGTTTAGTCCGCAGGAAAAGAATTTCTGTCCGGGGAAAGGGGGAAGGGAGTTACGGTCGTAAAAGTGATTGCAGGAAGGAGAATTATGGCGCGTCTCGGTCGGTGCACGATGCTGGTCGATAATTAATTAGAGAGAGGAGAGCAATAAGTATCTCTCGTGTATATATATGTGTATACTGAATTATTGTTTCATTTTTTCCTTCCACCCTCCCTCTCTTTCCGTTTCTTTCTTGTCTCGAAAATAACGGGGGAGGAGGGTTCATCGACTCGATTCGCGATTCTCTTCGCGAAACGGAGAGAGGAGGAGAGATTGGGAGGGGGAGGAGAGCGTGGAAAATTTGGAAAAGGGAGAAGAGGGTTCAGGTTCGAGGTATAATAAAGGTTGGATGTAAATCATTAGCGCTGTTTAATCGCGGAATCATCTGCTCTCGGTGGCCCGGGGGGAGGTTAATGATCAGTTTTCAGCCACCCATCGATTAGTCACCATCATAGCTGTAATCGCTTTTAATCCTGAGTTATTACGCACTCTAGATATATCGCTATTATCGCGTCGGGTAACGTCGTGCTAACGAAACGAAAGCGAAATTACACGTATATATTCGAGCATCAAAATGTTGCTGAAAATCGATCTGTTTAACGTGCGTGTGTATATACATTACGTTAACGTTGGCAAACTTGCACACTTAACATCTCCCAATTTGTCATTTCTAATTCGTACAATCTCCCCATCTCTTTCAATTTTAATTCTCTTAATCAAACCATTTCGTTCTTCGTTTTTCAAAACGAATATCTCAATCCGATATTTCAATATTTCGAATAAACGAATTAGATGTCACTTTTTCGATCGAAATTTGAAGTATTTCAAAATAATCTATATATTCGCGTTTCAAAACGTCAAAGTTTCGGAGGATAAACTTGTCCATCTCTGGTAAAAAAATCACGAAATCCTTTATCAACCGTGTTTAATCAAGGATCATTTACCTTTCGCATCGGGGAGGAATGGAACAGTATTTCGTATCGCGGTGTGTAAGCAGCGTGTATTATCGCGATGGCGGGCAGTGAATTAACGACGAGGCGATTTCGAGGCGCATTATATCGCGTCTGGGCTGACAAATAGAGACGCCGTTATATCTCGTGGCACGTGTTGCCTGGTAATCAACCGGAGTACCTGCCTCCACGGGGGAATATTTTAAGCTCAGATTTTACTATTTTCCCTATGCGCTCGCCTACGTGCGCCAGGTATACAGTTGGCCCTGCCTGCAGAGGATGGCGTGCGACCCGGGTATTATCGTATCCGTTTTCGTCGTCGTTTACCTTTCGTGCACGCAGCAGAAAGACGACGACGATTCGGCCTTCCGCGCGGCGGAATTCCCTTTCGTCGAATCGGTCGAGTTACTCGGAACCTGCTATCGCGACACAACGTTTTATTACCGCCGCGCTGATTATTGTTGTTGCGAACGGCAACTTCGTTTGCTCGTCCAGTACTTCGCTTTTTTCCCCTTCTCTTCTCTTTCTGTTTCTTTTCTTTCCGAGGCGACTTATATTTTTCAATGAGAGTGGATTTCTTTAAAACGGGGTGAAAAGATCAAAGGTATTTTTGAAATATTACTGACTTGGAGACGATCGTTTTTTAATTATTTTTGGTTAACTCGAGATCTTTTAACTCTTTGTATTTTTTTTTTTTTTTTCGATAATTCTAAGGGAAAATAGGAGGAAAAGTACGTCGCTTTTTCTTTTCAAGGCGACTTATATTTTTCAAGAGTGGATTTCTTTAAAACGGGGTGAAAAGATCAAAGGTATTTTTGAAATATTACTGACTTGGAGACGATCGTTTTTTAATTATTTTTGGTTAACTCGAGATCTTTTAACTCTTTGTATCTTTTTCTTCGATAATTCCAAGGGAAAATAGGAGGAAAAGTACGTCGCTTTTTCGCTTTTCTTTCCGAAGCGATTTGTATTTTTCAGCGAGAGTGGATTTTTTTAAAACGGGTTGAAAAGATCAAAGGTATTTTTGAAATATTACTGACTTGGAGACGATCGTTTTTTAATTATTTTTGGTTAACTCGAGATCTTTTAACTCTTTGTATCTTTTTCTTCGATAATTCCAAGAAAAAATAGGAGGAAAAGTACGTTGCTTTTTCTTTCTGAGGCGATTTGTATTTTTCAGCGAGAATGGATTTCTTTTAAACGGGTTGACAAGATCAAAGGTATTTTTGAAATATTACTGACTTGGAGACGGTCGTTTTTTAATTATTTTTGGTTAATTCGAGATCTTTTAACTCTTTGTATTTTTTTTTTTCGATAATTCTAAGGAAAAATAGGAGTACATTGCTTTTTCTTTTCGAGGCGATTTGTATTTTTCAGCGAGAGTGGATTTCTTGAAAAGTTGAGAATGTAAAAACGATGTTCATCTTATATCCTGAAACAGAAAAAAAATTGTTGTATTTGTGTCCCTAGTATGAAGGAAATAATATAACAATCGTTACGTTAGCACAATGAATACAATTTTTTGGTATATGAATATCCTTTTAATCCTCGATGCATAGAATTAAATAGATTAAATCTATATTTTATTATGCTTGCTCTTCTCTCTCTTTGGTATTCAATCTCCAGTAGAATGGTTTATCAGCGTATAGTCAGTGCGCAATTATTAACAGGCATGCCGTTAATAAACGAGACGAAGGATTTTCCCCGACTGGCGTTCGGACTTTTAGCCGGTGATTAGCATTGAATTTCCACGGGAAAGCGTTTCAAATTAAGCGCCGCCGCACCTGAGCTTTCTCTTCTGTATTTCGAGAGCGTTGGGAGCCGTGTGTGAGCACGGAGAAAGAGGCGTCCTCATATTTCACTGTCGCTTCGGGGTGCGATGTTACGCTCGCAGGAACATTAGAGGATATTATGTATCGCGCGCATCACAAGTATCCTGGTTAAATGGCGCGGTAATTTATGCTGAACCTTCGTCTCTTGAAATAAAACGCTTAAAATTTCAACCGATCAACGCTTTTTTTTCCCTTTTTTTTTTTTAATTTTACACATCGAAATGAATTTTTCCAAGTTTCGCTTCTTCCTACAAAATAAATAATACGATAATTATTTAATAATAACGATTCGAATAACGATCGAAGAAGATAATTTAAGAGGGAGGGAAAAAAATCCGACGAATTTTGACTTTTGTGAAAAAAATGTCTATTGAAAAAAAAAAAGAGCAATTTAAAAGGGAAAGGAACGCGGGAAGAGAAGAATAAAAAAGGGAAGAAAATACAGGAAATTAGGTGGAGGAATTTACATTCACCTGCAACAAAACGGTCCAGTTTTCCGCCTGGTTGTTCCCTTTGTCCAACCACGGTAATTTCATTTCCCTCGAAAACGAGGTCGGAACACTCGAGTTCCCCGCCTTCCGTGTATTTAGGAAAATTTTTCCTACGTATTTTAAGAGAAAAAAAAAAGGAAAAAAAGAAAAATAAGGAAGACATTCCTCTCGTTTCGTTTTTCGATTCTTTTCCTCTTCCTTCCCTCCCTCCCTCCCTCTTCATTTTATTTCTCCTTTCTCTCGAACGAATTAAAGAACTCACCCCTCAGCCGTTTTCCCACAGAACTGATGTCGAATAAAGGAGAAAAAGATTCCGGTAATAATAGCGTCCTCGCGTCGAGGCAACGCTGCTCTAGCCGAGTCTATTCAACCTGTCATTCGCGTTTTGCGGTCACCATTGTGATTTGCAATGGTAACCCTTCGCACATCCTGCCTATTGTCGCGAAAACGCTCGTCCCTCTCTCTCTCTCTCTCTC
>NW_006263361.1:669781-671842 GCF_000469605.1 Apis dorsata
TCTATTCCACTCTAGACCACCGTTCCTTCTTTTATCCCCATCCTTGTTCGCTTTCCTCGCGTGCGTGACCCACCCATGTTCCCGTTCCAATATGGGTTTTTTCTAGTTTTAACTCGTAGCCTCTCATAATTTATTCTGCCCCCCCGTTACGCACCTTTATTAAAACCCTTCCTTCCACCGATTTCCGGGATTCTTTCTAAATAATTTTTATTAATTTAACAATAAATCTTTAGATTTCCATCATTGCTCCTGGGGATCTTAATATCCACTCGTTCGTTCTTTCGATTTTGAGAGAGATTCAATTCTCCGTTAACTCTGTGCGTTACTTCAAGTTTTAAGAATCGAATTATTTTGTTTAGCGTTGAATGTTATTTAACGTTCAATTGTGTGTTATTAACACGAATTCCGCTCTTTCTTTCCACGATTCCGCAATTCTTTCTTTTCATTTTTCAAACTCGATTTCTCCTTTAATTTTAATCTCTCTTCTCCAATATTTTCATTCTCCACCCTCAATTCTTCTCCATCCTTATCCCCTTTCTGTTCCTTTCTATTCTCGTTTCCATCCTCTCCGGGTCGCGCTCAACTCGAAGCATATTGTAACGAGAAATTTACATTTTCTCGCGTACCCACGTACACGATATCGTAACGGCGCAAAAATCGACACCCTCCCGACACTTCGTCCTGCCACGGCATTCGATATAATTATCGAATCGAATTATATGTATATACATACATATATGTATATAATATATTGCTTCGCATCAAAAAGCTGTTACTTCTGTCCGGTTTGTACTCATGCGATCAACCCTTGCATTTCCTTTTCCCCGTTTTCCTAACAGGGTATCACGGTTAGCGAAATTGAAGTGTTTGCAGGGGTGCGGTCATGCTGGTTATGCGAGCTCACGATACGTTGAAACGGTCGTTATTCACTTGATCGAGCTTAACTCTGTGTGAAAGTTTATATAAATTTCTTGGACTATATACATTTATAAACGGTTTGAAAGCTTATCATCCGTTTATACAGGAATTTTTGTTACATTTTGTATATGAAAACAACGTACTAGAGATCCAAGTAAAATTAATTAATAAAATCTTTGTTATATTCTAATTGCAATATTAAACTCGATATTTATGGTTTATAATTTTTATCAGAAAACTGACGAACTAACTTTTATTCAAGGTGCAATCTTTATACTTTTTTTGCACGATCAAATTTTTATCTCCATTAATTTTCGACATGGTAAACATTTTTTAAAACATAAACGAAATTCCTTTCGATACGCGATTGATAAAACATACAAAACGCGGGACAATGAAGTGTGTTTTGAGAATGTTCCGGGTTCGAAGGGTTAAAGAAATAGCGGCTCGATCGATTGTCTCTGTTTGATAGGGTGCAGGGTTTGCGTAAGGCGGTGGAAAAGGGAACGAGGCGGCGGTTAGGCTAGGTCAGTTACCCAGTCGGAACGAATTGGGTCAAGACGGAGTAGCAGCTCTCTCTCTCTCTTTTTCTCTCTCTCGGGGACGGTTTTGTATTATGCGTGAGACGACATATGGTTGCCGTTCGGACCTACATTGTTATTCACGAGTGTTTGCTCCTTCTTGGAAGGAACGTTTGCGTTTCTTTGAAGAATGTATCTTTAGCTCCCGTTTTATCGAAACCTTTTATTTTTAAACCTTCGAGCTTGTTTAACAACAAGCTTCTTTTTATCTTTTTTTTTAAATTCGAATCGATTATTTTCTTAAATAGATACATCTATTTACGATCTTTTCACGAGTATAGTTTAATTTATGATTGACGAATATTAGAAATTTCCAAATTATCAAATAAGAATTCTAAATAAAATTGGCATCAAATTGTTAAGGCCACGCAAGAATTTTTTGAATATTTTGAATATCACGATTGGACAAAAATTTCCAATAACTGGCGTGCAAAATAAAACGAAAGAAAAAACGCATAATCGAATACGTAAAAGATACGTATACGAAACGAAAAAAATCGTTTGAAAAAAAAAAAAAATAGGGTGCAACGTGGTCTGCCTTGCACAACCCCCGCTTGTCCCC
>NW_006263361.1:672146-675281 GCF_000469605.1 Apis dorsata
GCTTCCTCTTCCCGTATTAATTTCTGATTACAGGTTTGCACCGGCGAAATTGTGTTTCGTGTTTCCCGCGTCGAATAAATTCCAGTTTCCGCTCCTCCCCCTCCCCCTGGAGTCAACCGATACGTTTGCGTCACCCGCCCCTCCCCCACTTCCGCGGTAATTACCATATTTCACCACCAGCTTCGAATTCGAACTTTCAATTTGTCCAATAAAATTCTCCGATCGAACCGAGGGGCTATTATTCTCTCCTCGTCGGCGATATTTCTCCGCGAGGGATTTTCAAACCGGGGAACGGGATGGCTCGTCCTGGCTGCTTCTTCCAACCCGGGTCGTTAGGCGCTTCTAATTTTAAGCGAGGCGCAGTCGTTAAACGGGTTAAATTAAGCGGTGATGCATTACGCTTCCAGTGCATTTCGATTAGATTATGCGTTCCCCAGAAACAACGGGGGCTCGGTTACAAACAGTGCATCGGGGGCCAATTAATGACGCTCTCTAATGTTTTTCCGCGTTACGACATGTGACACCGTGTCGGCTAACCGTGCGTGCGTTCTTATCGGAGGAGCGATGATACACGCGAAGTTTAAAGTTGCCTTCCGTAGATTTTTGAATATTCACATTATTATCAATTTTCATTAGAGGAAATTTCGCGACAAAAATATATTATCAACAAATCTTTCCTTTGCTTCAAAGAAGATTAGGAGAGAAGCATCGATTATATCGCGAGTCATTCACCTCGGAAGAATTGCTCGAAACACTTTTGATACGCGATAGAGAAACTCTTGCCTCGTCGCGTTACAGTTTACAGTTATCGATCAAAAGACGTATTTCAAACACGTTTCCAAACAATTGCTCCGCGTCTCCTATCGCCAAACAACCGACGACATCTTCGAGAACGCTTCTCCTGCATTCTACTTAGTCATCTCTGCCTGCATTGGCAAACTCAAAGACTGTGGGCCGCCATTAAGGGTCGAAATTCAGGATCCGGGAATTCAGGATGCGAAATTGGAACGGTGCAGGCCTCCTAGTTCACGTCCAACGTCCGCCTCGAGGCAGCGAGAGGGTTCGAGATTCGAGCGGAGCCCGCCACGCAGGTTAGCCCCGCCGCGTTATACTCCGTCCCTAGAGTGCAACTATGCCTTTGGCTTTGATGTTGTAGCCCGCCGGTGGAGCCGCGTGATGACCGCTCCACGTCGACTAATAGGTGAAACCTCCCTTCGTGCACGCGCACACGTACACATATACACACACGCAGAAGGGATGGATGCATTATCCGAAAGGGGATGGTTGGAAGCTGGATGATGGCGCGAATCGAAGGCTGGCCGCCAGGAGGTAGCCGTGAGTGGAGGAGAGAGGATCGACAGCGTCCGGATGCTCCGTGGATGCCTTACGGCTAGCCGGACACGTATTCCACTGATTCGGCATATCGTGAAATGCAATTATCGTGGCGGATTGAGCGGACCTCGAATTACTGATCCGCCATGACGGCCGCCATAGCAGATTGCTCGTGTTGTGTTTCGATAGCTGCTTTTTCGAANGAGCACGAGAAGTGAATTCCTTCTTTTCATTATTTTGGGAGAGTAGGATTTCGGGGGTTGTTGATTCGAGAGAAGCGTTTGATGATCGAAAATATAAATGATCGTTCGGAAATTTTAGAAATAGGCATTCTGTCCCATCATTTCCTTTTTTATAAAGAAAATTTCGATTCTAAGTAAAGAATTATTTCTCGCAGAGAGTCAAATACGTAGAAATTATGGAGGGTATCGAGAGAGGCGTCAAAGATGTAAATCATTCGGTTCGAGCAACATCTTTGGGCGATCCGTGCCGACGTCGGTGGCGTACACGTACATAATTTTGGATTTACTGTCCGCCTTAAGGGTGTCGTCCGAGTTTGAGAATCGAGGCCGGATCCGGTGAGATACGGAGCGTGCATCGTGATTTGTAGACGTCAATACAGGGGTTACGCGTGACGTATCTCACCGATCATAATTACATCCTGTTACCGGAGATCCTGGCTCCTTCCTTCGTCCACCTATACGTCGTCTAATTCCACCCCCTCCTTCGAGGTCCTCCTGATTTACCGGCTTCTCGTCCAATGACTCCAACCCTCGTTTCCGGCCAGACGAATTAGAATTATCCCCCACTTTATCGTAATAACACCGACTTTCGTCCACGTAGAAATAAAAAATTTCAAATATTTTAATGGAAAATAAAATTCAGGATCTTTTTTTGAAAACGCGTCAATGAATTTTCATCATTCATTGTATTTAATTGTTGCAGATGAAACGACAATTGAAGTTTAATAAATAGATAAATAGATCTATTTTTTTTTTTTATGAGTTAACGCGATGATTGACGAGTTTTCAGATAGAAAATATTTTCAAGATGTATCTACGAGAATAAAATATCTCGTGTCACATTTGTTTCGTGTTCCACAATTGTACTATTGTGACAACGTACGCGACAATTGCCATTACGTCATTCCAAAGTGTATTCACAAGGGGATTTTATTAAAGAGGGTAAATCTGGCTCGCCATCCGAAAGATCTGTCCGCTTCGTCTTGGTAGACGAAATTTTACGATCGACATTTTACGTCATAAATTAAGGACACACCTCGAATTTTTTATATCCCTATTTTCTCTACCCCATTGCCTATCCACTAAATCATAATCGCCGGTAAAAACGTTGCTAAATATCAGGCAGTACTATTAGTATAAATACGGTTATAATGCAGACGTTGGGGTTGGAAAGGGTATAAACAGCCAGTAAATCAACAACCTTAACCCTTGCGCTGAAGGGGCTCGATAAAAGGACACGAAACCAGAACGAACGTTTAGTACATCCACTGATACGAAACATTAAATTTTTCCTTGCCAATTTTTCGAATTTCTAGTTCTAACAAAACTATGCATTAAATTGAGAAAAAGCAGAACCTTGTAATATTGTTATTATTAAAAATGCATGACTGTTTATTTTCATAATTTCATTTTAACTTCAGTCATCTGTATATAATGTATGAATATATCTGTGAATATATCCATAATTACTTCTAATATTAAATATTATTAAAAAGCTTCACAATTTTGAGATTGGATCGAAAATTCGATCGAATCTCAAAAAAAAAAAAAAAAAAAAAAA
>NW_006263361.1:675473-677481 GCF_000469605.1 Apis dorsata
AAATCCCCCTCCATATATACATATTCCCGATCAACAATCGTCTCGCCGTCGTCCAACCCGATAAATCACAAAATTAACTTCGCTGAAAGAGATTCATTCGATCCCTTTGGAGAAACGATCCCTGGCCACGTATCCTCCCTCCCTCCTCCAATCTCCTCGACAACAGAAACGGGGATATATATATATATAAGTAAAAACGGGATTGCGAGGAACAAGTATCGAGAATGCGGGATCTTCTTCACAAGGAATCGTCGAATTAATCCGCCATTAATATCCACATCCTCATCCAGAGAGGAGAGAGCCGGTCGAGCGTGTAAACCTTCTCTAAACAAGCGGCCGCGTAACAAATGGCAGCCTCGGTTCTCATTCACGGTCCGTTTTAATGCCGCGGCCATGTATGCATACGCGGAGCGGAAGGTGATTAATGCCGGGGCAGGAGGGAGATCGAGATCCTCCACGATTAATCAAATTAAAGGGTGGAAGCGCGAGATAAAACTCGCGCCCGTGGAAAAGTCCGGTTCGACGGTTGTCCTCGCATCATCCTCGAGATCGAGAGGCCGTTGAGAGGAGAGAGGGAGAGAGAGAGAGAATGAAAAATGACGAGCATGACTTATCTGTATCTCGGAGGAGCCACGAGTTGGACACCGCCTTTGGGGAGAGGCGTGACCGAAGCGGGGTTGCTCGGCAAGCTGACCGGAAAAGATACACGGGGTGCCTCTGTGAGTAATGACCGCTCGAATTTCGACGTTTAAACGGTGCTCGAGAGTTTCAAGAGGGAAGGAGAGGGTTGTTCGAAGGAAGAGGATTGATTCGACGACGATTGAATTCGAAAATCGAACAAATTCGATGAATTTTCGATGAAGAGTTGGAATTAGAATTATTAAAATTAATATATCCTCAAATGGAGGAGGATATAATCGATATATTTTTGTCGATTCAAACGATCTGTATATATGAATTGGACAGAATTTGTTCGATCGTATCGCACAGTATTACAGATTCAATTCAATTCTCGCACCATGTGTTTTGTTGGTGCGATAAAGTGGTCATGGGAAAATTTTACATTCACAGGGTCGGGGATAATATTTCTATCGAGCGGTTAACAACGATTCTACCTATTCTAACGTCAAAAAATCGGTACGTGCCGAAGCTCCAAAGCCCGATCCCGTCACACACGAATCTCAAGCCGTGTGGCTGACATACCGGACAAGTCGTTGAATCGTGTGCACGGTGGAAACGTGGAAAAGAAGACCAACGCGGTGAGGACGGCATGTAAATGAGTAATTGTCCCGCGAGATTAGCGACACTGATGTTCGTTGAGAGGAGGAGGGGGGCTTCGTCGTCTCCTTTCCGAAAGAATACGATAAAGAGAGGGAGAGAGAAAGAGAGAGGAGGTGAGCCATGACTTATCTGTATCGAGGACTCTGCAGCACGTTTCTCTCGAGAGGCGTGACAATCGTAATCCCGATTCGTTCGAGACGTTTGAATGGGAACGAAACTGGACACTGGTCAGCGAGGAAGGTGCAGGGTGCTCGGATGAAGATCCTTCGTGGGTAGCCATTCAAGCCCTGGCCAACGGTGATCGAGGATTAATGATGGTGGTCCGCGACTCCCTACGGCCATTTGTTACGTCCAATATCTCGCTATTAAGGACACCGGTTCGGGGGGAGGGGGATATATATCTTCTCTTTCGCGAGGAGAAGTCGATTTGTTAAAAAAAAAAAAAAAAAAAGGAGAATCGTTTGCAAATTTTATTTGTTCACGTGTACGAGTTTGCAAATACGCGCATCTCTATAACGATCTTAAATCAATTACGCCTCAATCGAGGAAACATCACACGCGGCCAAAGATCTAATCTCCCCGTACGCGTCGTTTAATTCAATTCAATACGTTCCCTTCGCTTCTAAATATAACCCGCGCCAACGTTTTACCCCCGAGCGCATCGTGGTTCCGCGCGGAACCCACCCTTTTTCCGACCTCTCTCGACGTCGAGCCAGCTCAACCGAAC
>NW_006263361.1:677685-679682 GCF_000469605.1 Apis dorsata
GCCACGGTGATCCCTCATCGCTCTGCGGGATCAGGTTCCTCTTCCACGAGGAGATCCGACCTCCTCCCCACATATCCGTATATATATATCGTGGGTTCATATATCGCGCATCGTTTGCCACGAACAACGACGAACCCCTCCTCCCTCGCCCCCGAAATACATTCGTTTCGCGATTCAAAAACTGCACACCTGACGATTCGATCACCTTTGACGATTCGCACGTTACAAGGGGAAGAGGGGAAAGGCAGGGAGTAATCTCTTCGAAATAAACGAGAGACCACAAAAGACCTCGATGGCGAGCCTCGATAAGCGGGGAACAAAGTTAAGTGGGACGATGGAAAATTCGAGGAGGAGGAGGGGGAGAGACGACGGGGATTTTTCGCGACGAGGGTGGCTAGACGTAAGCGCGGAGGCTGAAATAAAGAGATACGGAGATACGCGGAGGGATGAGAGAGAGAGAGAGAAAAGGGGTGTGTGCGCGCGCGCGCGCGGAGTATTCGCAAACACGCGAATTTCAAAAGGCACTCGACCACGCCGATGTGTCCCAACGCGTAAGCGACGCAGGGCCCTTTGACGACGTATGCAAATACAGATCGAGCATGATAAATTGCTCTTGTCAAGACACCCGGTATTTCGCACGAGCCTATAGAAACCCGGTTTCCACGGGGGAAACGGATTCCGCATATAATTTTCGTTCGTCGACGGTTGGAGAATTCTCTCCTCTTTCCTTCGCCCGCCCGTCCTTCGCGGTGGCCGCTGTCTCCGTTCCCTGATGCGAAACTTTCGCGAGTTTCGCCTCTCTCCCTTTTATCACCATTCTTCCCTCTCCCCTCGTCCACGTTATCGCCGACGACGAATTTTGATGGAAACGTCGCGACACGTGCGCCTCCATTCTGCGAACAATGATCGAAACGTCGCTGGGAACGTTTATTTCAATATTGAGGGAAAAAATATGGAAGGAAAATTTTTTTTTTTTTCTTAAATTTCTTCTATTCGTAACTATCGATCGACGAATCGAAAACCGGTCAAAATACGCTGGATATGTTATTTGATATTAAAAAATAATGTGAATTTCGCGTGAAACGTATATGCGATTCTTTCGAATTATTCGAGATCTCTATTCTCTTTTCTTTTCGATGAAGCGTCCCTCCAAGAATCGTTAAGATCTTACGGATTCATCTTCGATAAATTACACGTATCGAAGCTGGAAACTAGTTCGTGATCTCGTATGGAGGAGAGGCCATTGGACGGAAGATTTATGTCGCGTTTAACACGGCTGCGCCTTTTGTCGAGGCAGTGGCAACATCACGCCTTCACGACTCCGTCAGGAAGGGAGAAAGGGAGGGGAAGGGGGGTTACATCTATCTCGCTGTCATATCGCGTTATAATGCAAGATCTCGACCGGTCGCGAGGCTGGTCCACGATTTCGTGGCTAAATCGTCTCATTAACGGGTCTCGTGGGGGGTCTCGGCCCATTTGCATCACACTCGCCCCCCTCCCCCCTTGGAACCGGTCCAGCGACACCGTATTAACCCACTGAGACTGTTTTTACGAGGGACTATTTATTTGTCGTACGGTGAAAGATGCTCGCTGTCAGCCTGGGAATGATCTTTGTCTCTTGTTGCTTGGTTTAATAATAATTCTTGGAACGATTTGCCTCATCTCGCCATCATTTCATTCGCGACGTGATAATCTTTCGTCTTGTTTTGATTATTTTTCAATGTTAATCGCGGAATTGTATATTGTAAAATTCAAGTTTACACATCGATTCTATACATACAATATTCGTTATCAAATTATATTAAAAGTTGAAATTCTATGTTAAAAATTTAAAACTTTTACTCGAGCTTGAGAATCATTCGAAAATATTTCTGTTTTTTGAAAACGTATATATAGATATGATCGATATCGTTATCTATATATACGTAGATTTTGTACATTTTATATTTTTATAACGAGAAATGTTTCAGTAACGAATTTAAAAAAAAAAAAAAAAA
>NW_006263361.1:679924-682049 GCF_000469605.1 Apis dorsata
AATAATCTCGAAATATCTCCACACGGATAAAATCTATATTGCGTTAGTAGTTTCACGTGTATGTAAATTTATTCATTTGATACATATCTTGGCGAATCTCCGCAGAGAACGATTCAATTACCATTTTCCACGAGCTTCTTCCTCCATTTAGAGACCCCCGTGCACTTAATCGTGGCGAAACGCGTTTCCGATACGGGGAGAGCTCGGCCCCCTTCCCCCCTTAATTTCGAGTCGGAGGCAGACGTGATGCGCTGATTTTCCCGACTCTCCAATTTAATCAGTGACCGTGGAAGGACCGATGCAACGAAACCGGATCTCGAACTCCTGATGGAAATGCAAATGTCATCAGTCCGTCTGTCCCATTTGAATTTAGGCTTCTCGGTCGTTGAAGAATTTTCGATACACCGATAGACGTATGCGAGTCGTCAGAATTTTCTTAAACGAATTAATTTGCATCCGATTCACTGCTATCGATGTACGTTTGAAAACGATTTGTAAAAAAAATAATAAATATTGTCTCGATGAAATGGAATATCCAATTATAAAGGTTTAGTGGAAATTTATTTATAGAGCATAATGGTTGAGTTGAATTTCTGAAAAATAACTGAAAAAGAAGTTAGTTTTTTTCAGAAGAACTGTTAACAGATATAAAGTAATAAAAATCTGAGAACTGGATCCACGAAGTTATTTGTGCCTATTTATTTTTGGAAAATAACAATTTGAGTATTTATTATACGAATACTACGGACAAAATATTCAATTATTCGTATAATTTCGCGTTGGGAAAGGATTGAAATGATTATCATTTATTACAACACGAACGAAACATTGCAAACATTTGAGACTATTATAAATCAAATAATTAATATTCCTACGCAATACATTCGATCCTTTTTTTTGAAGTCAAGACCATCTTGATTCATCTCGAAAATCAGACCTCGATGATTTTAAAAAAATCAGATCCAAATACTTCTTGAAAGATCCTCTACCAAAAGATTCTGAAAAAGAAACAATTCGAAAATTAAATCTCTTCACAATTAAAATCAACAAAGTGAATCGTCCATCTTTACGAATCTCATTAATCTATTTAACGAATCTTTGCAACGCTCGTTAACCACGCATTAATCGGTCATTAATCGGATCGCAAACGTTAATCGATCGATTTGACGGTTTCAACGGCTGATCGACACGATCTCGATCATCGGTCTCGCGTCACTCTCGTACTCGAGAGACACGAGGTTCATCCATCCAGCAAAGGCGAGGCGATCGCTTGGAAATTGGAAGCCGCAGAAGGTGGTAGGCTCGCTCGGAAACCGTGCACCCGAGATTGGCTTCGCGGAAACGCGATCTCGCAGGCGACCCCCGCCCCTCCCCCTTCCCCCTGTTAACAGTCTAATTAAGATAGTAACTTGCTACTAGTGATAACGGCGCCCTGGCCAAACCTGGGATCGCGCACGTTGTGAAACAATTTCGACGGGTGAAACGGTAAACCGACGACGACGACGACGACGACGACGACCTCGCTCGCTTAAAACTCTAGAAACCCCGTCGTAGCACGGTCTACGATAGACCGTTTCCTTTTGGAAAACGATCCGAGCCGTTTCGCAGTGGTAGAGTTTCATTCGAGCCGAGAACGGTTTTCGATCGTTATTTTCTTGCTTAAAAACGTTTTTTAATTTTAACGACGAGAACGCGCGAACAAAGTCGAATTTTTCGATTTCGAACGAATTCCTTTCCACCACGAACTTTCACAAAATCTTCAATCTCCAGATTCAGAGGGGAGGGGGGAGAACTAATCACATTTCAATTTCTCTCAACTTCGCACACTTGTCGCGTTTCGCAAGTCGTTTCGAAAGAGGCACCAACTTCGAAAGGGGCACGAAATCATTAAATTCATTTTCACTGCCTGTACCTTCTTCTTCTCACACGGGTGCACACACGACCACGAAATCTCACTTGTACGCCGTAATTCTCCTCGGCATCGTTTTAAACGAATTTCGTAGAGCAACCTCCTCTATTCAGGCGAGGACGCGGGAGAGAAGGGGAGAGTGTTATTCGCGCGACGAAGGGATCCATGGAACGTCATTATCGGCTTCTCTAAACGACCCACCTCTCCCCTTTTCAC
>NW_006263361.1:682123-686566 GCF_000469605.1 Apis dorsata
TGGAAAATCGGCTGAAGCGACGAGCTCGAGGAAACTCTCGAACGCGGAAACTTGTAACGACGTTCTTCGGGGTGGAAAGCGGGGATAAAGAAAGGTCGAAAGGGTGAAATCCCTATTCAGAGACCGGATTACGCAACACTTATAAAAATTATAAGTAACTCGCGTCGAATAAATTGCGTATAACTCGCGTCGAACGATACGTCTTATCGCCACGACTTTCGAAAACAGAATGACGCCGTTTGTTGTCGTTTTTGTCTCGAGGCGACGAGCTCGATTCCAATTCCTGGAAATCCGAATTTCTACGAAATATTTTCGCAAATGTAAACACACACGCTCGAAACTATTTAAAAGAGAAATATGTAAACACGAAATGACTCAGTGTTATTAAATTTTAATGTTAACGCGACCGTATCCACGCGAACGTGTTTTCGATTACGGCACGTAAAATTTGTATAACGAAATAAAATATTTCCATTAAATATTCATAAAATTAATAGATAATTATATATTTATATAATAAATATTATTTATATAATTATTTATATAATAAATATTTATAAAATTAATAGATACGAATAAAATTCAAAGCTCGAATCTTTTCTCGTGTTGCATTACCAATAGTGATTTGCATGTGAACGTGCTTGATATGTATATATATATCGAAAAAACGGCTTTTATTCGCTTGATAAGCGAGATTAAGTGTCGGTGAAAAAGAAGAGAAGTGGAGAAAAAGTGGAAGTTAATTGGGTGTGCGCGAAGAATACGTGGTTTTAAGAGTGTTTGGAAGAATGTATAAAATGAAGAAGTGTAACGCGAATAAAGAACAATTGTAACAATTGTAAGAAAAAGAAGAATAATAAGAATTTTCGCGACGAAAATTTTATAAAAGATTATATCGAATTCTATACACATTTTTATCATTTCATCTTTAAATCTTTCTAAACGCAAATTCCATAAAAATTCACGAATCTATCTTTTTCCCTCAAACGTGATCTTCAAATGTGATTAAAGAACAATTTTTTTTTATTTTTTCAGGAATAACAATTATCCAAATTCGACAACCAGACCCTGTCTCCCTGTCGATTGGCAATTTTTCACACGATTCCAATCCTCGGAGAGACGGGTGGGGGACAACGCGAGTCTGCACAAAGGCGCATCCTCGCGAGGAAATTTATCGCGACAGGACGACGACGACGACGGTGAAAAGCGGCGAAGAAAGAGGATAGAAAGGAGGGAGGGAGGGAAGAGTGCACGAAGGATCCGGCAATCTCGTGAATAGCCCCGCGCCTTCCACAATCGTCGCGAATCAATTCCCAGATTGATTTTGCACCGGGTCACCGATTTCTCAGCTTTCTCCGGTCGCAAGACTCTCGCACCGAAGATTCTTCTATCCACGGAATATTTTCCCGTTTGTCGAATGAAAAATGGACCGACAGGAATGCAATATACGACGGATGGTAGGTAACAGTAGCGAAACTTGCTTGTGATCACGATGTTGGTAATAAAAGTGATATTCGAAGAATTTTTTTACCTTTGAAGTTTCCCTTTGAAGTTGCGTTCGTACATACATATATATATATATAGATCGTGAAAATTTATTTTCGAAAATTATAGAAATGTTTTTATCTTTCGATTTTAATTTTGGATTGAAATTCAATTTAGCAAAATTCGAGTAAGAAAATCTTTAGAAATTTTATACATTCATCCAATTCGCGTTCTTCGATTCGGAGTTCAAAGGTATCCAAAGATCGAAGCTCGTGGAAAGGAAGAATTTAAGGACCGTTGTTTCGTGGGTCTCGTGGTTAATATAGGGTCAATGATCGAACGGGAGTTTTTTTTTTTCGATGGACGAGCATCGTATTAACGTCGAGACGAAGGATCGGGCGCGACAAATGAACGCGACAAAGGGAATCGTGCGGCGGGGATCGGGGCAAATTGGTTTGACAACAATGTGATTTATTGCCAGACCGCCGCGAGAGATGATTGATATTGTATCCGCTTTTTGACCGTTCATTACCGATTGGAGTACGTACGATGATTAAACCGATCGATGGGTGTACGGCACGCGAACGAGGAATGGGAACCAAGTTGCCGAATATTTTCGATGATTAAAAAATTAAGAAAAATTTTAATGATAATGAAATCTAATCAGAAGAAATTCTAATCCTTATCCTTTAAAAATCCTTTTCTCCATTTATTTGTACAATGTAAAAGTAGTTTTTAATCAATTACGTTAAAATTAGGAAAATTTTGAACTGCTATAACTTCGAAGATAGTGAGTTTCGATCGAAACTTTATATATAACGCTTTTTGTTATCCCGATATACAGCTTCAAGTTTCCAAGATATAGTGCTTCCTGACTGATCTATCCCAAAGACTTTGGACGAGCGATAGTTGTTATTCAGAATCTTCTTAAGTATGAGAACTTTGAATTCTTATATCTTTGCAATCAATCGAGATGAAATAAAAAAAGCTTCAATGGTACGAATGGTATGAAATTCCCACTTTCTCTTCGCGTTTTTTTTTTTTTTTTTTTATAAGAAAAATCAAAGTTTTCCGTACGTTGATCAATAACATTCGATATATCATTATTTCCACCTCTCTGAACGAAAAACCTCCGTATGAAAAATATACCGAGTACGAAACGTAGCAAAACTTTCTACCCTCGCCTTTCTACCAACCAGAGTGTGATTTAATATTCCCTGCTTATAAAACGTCCCCTTTGCGGCCAATGATCCAAAGATGGGAAGATGCACTCCCATTAGCGATGTCATTAAAGAAAAAAAAAAAAAAAAAAAAAGGAAGAAAAAGAAGAAAAAAGATATAAAAGAGAGTTTGAACCGAAGCGCGATATATTTTTCAAACGGATGGGCACGCGCGAGCGCGGAAACTCGTCGCCGCGCGAATCGGGAAGCGAAAATTCCCGTGAAAGGGGTCTTTGACAGCGTCGCGAACGAGAAGGGAGAAGAGGAGATCTCTTGGTGGAATCAATTCGCGGATCGGCACTCGCTTTCATTTCCATCCGTGGCGTCAGCCTCATCCTGCTCGCGCGGCCTTTTGCCGTGTATGGGATTCCACGTCCCTCCTTTGAGGCTGAATGGTCGATCGAGCCGGGCAAATCGTTTTCATAAGCTGGATCGATTAAGCCCCGGGCGATTTCGATTGAACCGATCAACCTTTAAATCCTGTGTGCGCGCGAGGATTTACCGTTCAGCGTTTGATTAATTGACCGTTAGATAAGAGGAAATTGGTTTCGAGATTTCCCTCCTCCTCCCAGACTTTGATCCCTTCTCGCTGGTTAGATTTTTTTAATTAAATTACATTTCTACTACACTTTTCAAAATATGTAGATTATCATCAGTATTATTTATATGCATATAATACAAGAACGACGGGGTTGTTGCATTATATTCCTTCATTTCTTCCTTCCCTTAATTTAATTAATCGATAACGCACGCAACACTTCCTAAAAGTGATCTACTCGTCTTTCACTCTCGCTCTGCAGAAAGCACGCGTACGAAACGTTTTAACGAAGTGCGAAGAGCGACTTCGCACGTGGATTCGTAAAACGCGATCGCACCCCTTGCACGGATACGGTGCACGGATCTTCAAAGTTCACGAGTGCACCCTTTGCATCCGCCGAGGAAGAAATGCATTCATCCAGGGGGATGGTGGAGAGGGATAAAGGAAGGGGGGTGGAAGGGTATCAGAAGGATCGAGCCTCCTCCTCCTCCTTCTCCTCCTCTCTCTCTCTCTCTTTCTCTTCCACCCTTTCTTTCCTTCTCTCGGTCCCTTTTTACCGTCAGGGACAGGACGTTGACCTGACCTGGTGAAACACATACGGAGGTCCTTACACGGACTCTGAACCGCGTGGAACGCGGTGCACGCTCGAGAGAATGCACGATGCAATGCCCGAGGAGAGGGATTTTTACATCGAGTTCCGGTGTACAGAGAGAGAGAGAGAGAGAGAGAAAGAGGGGGAGACAGTGGCAATGGTTGGCTGGTAATGGTGGTGTCGCGTTACGTTGGCATCGTCAAAGCTGGTGAAACACCGCGGCTGGAAACGAGGCAACAGAGATGAGAGGAAGGAGAGAGAGTCAAGATTCCCGTTGCGGGAGTTTTCTCTTTCTCTCTTCTTCCCTCTTCCTTCTTCCTTCCTTCCTTTCATTCTACCTACTTCTACCCTCCCCGTATAATCTCGCGTCTCGCCTCTTGCCTCGCGCGATCGCGGCTTTCACGTCTTTCAAACAGCCGGTTTATTTGCGCCGCGCAACGGGTGCAGGACGAGGCTATGCAAATTGTACGAGGCCCGCGGCCCCGACGAGAACCTCCGTCCTTTGAACCTTATCGAACCGACTGGACCGAGTCGGGATCGTGAATTATTCACGGGGGTCGCTCGATGGAACGATTCGTCCTCCATCGAGGAGTGGGGGGAGGAGGGTC
>NW_006263361.1:686775-691696 GCF_000469605.1 Apis dorsata
GACGTTTCTGAACAGATTATGAACGTTGTTTTCCATCTTTTCTGTGCATGCGATATTTATTTCGGATAATTATTTCTCCCTCTCCGTTATTATTTTCCTCCGTTTAAATTTATCCAGATATCTCCTTTCTTCTCGATCATTTAAACGTAAGTTAAAGAAGTTATCAGTAATTTTACTCGCACTTTCTACTTTTTAATTCTTACTCTTCTACTATTCGTCGATATTGTCAATTATCTTGGTCGATATCTCATATACACGGCGTATTTTTGATCTGAGAGATGAGTGGCGAGCGATCGACTCGGATGAAAGGGGATGGAAGTCGCGAGGGGTTGGAATTCCGGGTTATCGGGTTCGAATATAATCGGGGTATAGAGCGATCGAGAATTCGTAACGCGTCAACGATACTGCGCGCCGTGGTTATTCGGGTGCATTGATCCGGTCAAATGCAGGGCGGTGAATGCGTTAAGTGCAGTCTTATATGGGTGAAGTGGGGAAGGGTGCACCGTGTGGCCGGAATGGTGTGTAACGCGGCGAAGGAAAGGGGTTACACGGTCTTGGAGAGGGGCAGGGGTATCTTTGGATTGGATGGAGATGGAAGGAGAAAGTGAGGGAGAAAAGTATGCGGAGAGAGGGAGGGAATACCATACTTTATGAATACACCACCATTCACCCCGCTTATTACTTCCTATACAGGCTGATCCTCGGCTGTCGTACAGGCTACAGCTGTTTTTTTGATGCGGATATCGTTATTTGATATTGGATGATTTTATTTGTTTGTTGGAAAGTGAAGTTTTTCTCGTTATTTTTCTCTAAGATTTATTTTATTTTTTTAATTTAATCGAATTCAAATGAATCGACGAATAAAACTTAACCTCTCAACATCTGAATGAATACATCTATTTGACAGATCGATATCGCATTAATGAAAAATCAAAACTGTTTATATTTAATTCAATAATTCAAAGAATAATATCAAAAATATATTCTTAACGTTTACAACAGACTTCTCCATGGGATAAAAGAAATTACAATAATCTTCTTCTTTCATCTTTTCTCAACAGGTCTCCCCTGGTCAGACCTGTCCCAGTCACGGGAATCGGCCTGTACATCAACTTCTTTCTTTGGATTACGCATGTATATATATATACGAACACGCTCGCGTGAAGATGAGAAAGAGATGGAAATACCATGCATCGTCACCACTCGCGTATCGATAAACATTCTGCGTATGGAAATAACACACGTGCAACCCCCCTTTGATGCGTTGCGGTCGCGTACGCGTAAACACGTTCTTACTTCCCGGTTGCGGCCGTGCACCGTTTCGTTTCTTGATCAATGCCTACCCTCCTCGAGTGTTTTCGTTATTCAAAATCGTTGGCTGGAGGTTGTTAGCCTCTTGAGTTGGCCTCTTTACCTGCGCCAATCTTTCGTTATTGTACGCGTTCGTGGTTTCGACGTTACTGTTCTTTAGTACCTTGGGACCAGGTGTTTAACGGAAGTTGGGAATAGTTGGGTTTTAGACATTCGAGAATTTCCGCGTATTTTATTGACAGTTTGGCCAAGCTTCTATCTGCGTTTAGGTTTCCTATCAATTTTCGCCCGCAGGTGGATCGATTCTTATTAAATATATTAAATTTATTTTTGAAAAGGAATAAGAAATATCCTTGAATCGAATTCCTCACCTCGATCCATTGAAAATCGAAGAATTGTAAAAGAGAGAGAGAGAGAGAGAAATAAAAATTGCGAAGGAACTTTTTATAAAAATCGGGATACGTCTGATAAAAGGATTGAAACGTATGAAATATTCGAGGTATTCTGAAATTTCTTATTCCACGAAAGTAGGAAGGGCGGCTCGCGTGCGAAATCGTTGCTCCTTCGGTATTTCTTCGCTCGTCTAATCGTCTGACAGAACGATGAATATTTCAAGAAAATCCTCCCTTTCGACGAGACGTTGATCGCGGTCGATAAATAATGAAACATTTTCAGGACCCGGGTCAACCAACCCTGATCGCTTCGAAAACGTTTCTTTCTCACCCCCCCTCGATCCGATATTACTACTCTCCCTTATAAAATCAAGGAAAAAATTACTTTAATCTCTCTTTCCGAACAAATAAAGTTTTTTTGCAAGCTTCCATCGCTGCATGAATTCAATCATCAATCCGATCCCTGTAAATCCAAACCCTGCAATTCCTCCTCCAATTCCACTCTCTCTATCTCGCTTGCTCGCTCATTCACTCGTGCGCATAAACATTTTTTTCCATCTCTCGCTTACTCGGTCGCTCAATCACTCCCTTGTTTACCGATTCGCACAAAAGCGCTCTATTTTTTTTTTCTTCTTTCTTTTTTTTTTTATCTCTCGCTCGCTCGTCATTCGTTCATTTGTCCACTCGCTCGCACTCCTCCCTTCTCCCTCCCCTGTTTCTCCATCCGCCTCGAATATACCAGCGCGATTTCCATCGATCCGTGGATCCAGCGTCCGCGCGAACCCGCGAAATTCGAGGCTGAATTTTATCGACGGCTCGCGGGGGCCGGTGGCGGAGGATCGCCCATGGCGTAGGATTAACAACCGGATAATGAAGTCAGTGTTTCATGCCCTGTGAAATTGCGCTCGGGCGCTCCGCCCGCCATTCGATTCTCGCTTTGATTGCGCCATGGGCGAGAGCGCAATGCCCATAAACCGGTCCACCGTTGAGCACCACGTCGCGAGAGAGGGAGAGAGAGAGAGAGAGAGTGGCCTTCCCCGTGAAAACCCACACCACACCCTTCCCCCCTGGATTTTCCGAAATTTCCCAGCTTTTCCGCCCGAATCACGCGCTTCCAAACCGTGCGCGAGCTGCCATTTCGCTTTACGGACCTTTCACGCCGTATTACGCCCGGGCTTTCCGACGTGTTTTTTGAAAATTCCTAGCGCTAAAACCATTACCGCTGACGGATGTTTCGCGTTGGAACTGTGTTTTCTTTCTTTTTTTTTTTTTTTTAGGGTCGTTGATCTCTTGGGATACTCGCCACGAGTATTTCTCCGTTCTTCGAATGTTTGTTCATTTGTTCGTTTCGTAGTGAATTGAAATTGGAGGATTGAATTTGTGAGGATGATTAAAGATTCTTATTTGATTAATTGATTTGTAATATTTTTTTAGAAGTATCGAGTAATTTGTAAGCGTAGTTGGTAAAGGTCTATCGATTCATCGATAATGAAATTTGATTCGTAATATTATTACTTCAATGGTCCATCCTATATTCGAACTACCCTCCCAATAATTCTCGATTACTGAACATTTGCATGGACGGTTCTCGTTCCTTTACCGCGAAAATCTAATAAATTGCCACGAATATTACCGCAACAACGCAAAAATTCCGCACAATGTAAGTTCAAAGCCGATACAAACGCGGCCCCGGTTAATTCAATATACCGGTGGCCATCGATCAACGTGTCCCGTTTCCCAATTAAAATAAGACCCGGTCGATTTTCATGTAAATTCGAGAAATCCATAATGGCGCGCCGCCGGTTTTACCCCGGCCGTTCAATAAATCGAGAGGAGTCGCAATCACCGTGGCTTTCAGTCCGCCCCCTCGTCAAGGGGTGCCCGTTGTCCATGGAGATGACGATGATGATGACGACGACCGATGATTATCATCATTGTGGCCCCCGAGTCCGATATCTCGCTGCAACCACGATCATATACCTCGATTTTGGGGCTGTACTCGATGCACCCCCCCCCCTCTCTCTGTCTCTTTCTCTCTCTGTACTTTCTGTCTTTTCATTATATGAAACATAATGAAGCAGCCCCGGGTAAAAGCAATTATCTGTACGAACCGACGTTTTCATTACGCGTTATTTGTCAGCCGTGCGGTCGCGCGATCGTTATTATTACAGAATTCATCGGAATTAGACGATTTCTGTGCTACGCCTAATGATGGATCGGGGACCGAGGCGAGAGGAAGTTGGCCAGCTGAAACAAACCCTTTCCAACGGCATGGTGAATCATCTCGATGATCTCTCGCGCGAGAGAGGGTGTGCGTGATCCGGATGACAGTCTTCCACTTGCATTGCCCTATGTTTCATTTCTGCACATGCTTGAAAATTAAAGTAAAGTACTTTTCTATCATTCTCCATTCTATAAATTGTATAGAAAGGAAAAGAGAGGAAAAATTAAAAAAGAATCGCGAATATTTTCCGATAGCAAGCTCCAAATTGCTCCAATTCGAAACATGGAAAAATGGTTCGAAAGATGGAAGAATGATTGCCCTTTGTTTCATTTCTGCCTGAAAATTATAAAGTACCTTTCTATCATTTTTGTTCATTCTTCAAATCGTATAGAAAAGAAAGGAAAAATAAAAAAAGAATCGCGAATATTTTCCGATAACAGGCTCTAAATTGCTCCAATTCGAAACGTTCGAAAGATGGAAGAATGATTGCCCTTTGTTTCATTTCTGCCTGAAAATTATAAAGTACTTTTCTACCATTTTTGTTCATTCTCGAAATCGAAAAGAAAAAAAAGAAAAAATAAAAAAAAAATCGCGAATATTTCCCGATATCAGGCTTCAAATTGCTTTCGTTCGAAATATTCAAAAGATAGAAATTGTATATTTCATTTCTCAAAATTATAAAGTACTTTTTTACCATTTCTCCAAATCGTATAGAAAGAAAAGGAGAGGAAAAATAAAAAAAAAATCGCGAATATTTCCCGATACCAGGCTCCAAATTGCTCCCGTTCGAAAGAAGGATTACAGACCCGCAATCCCTGGACCAAAACCCGATCCATCGAAATTAAAGCATCCGCGCGAAAATCCCAGATTTATACCCATCTGGGACCTCGCGCTCGATGATCTCGGTCACCGCGACTCCATGATTCCCGCTTTCGACTACGCCTTTCCTTTCTCTCTCTCTCTCTCTCTCGCTCTCTCTCTCTCTCTCTCTCTC
>NW_006263361.1:691776-692095 GCF_000469605.1 Apis dorsata
CTCTTCGAACATTGGTTCCGGCCAATACGGGATGATGAACTACGTGGATTGAAAGCGATCACGGGTGTTAACAGCGTTATAACATCCGCTGGTGATATTGCAACGGTTACATGCGGTGTTTCGCGTGGCGGGAGGTCGCAGGGGGGTCACGAAAACCCGCGTGTAACGGAGGGTCGATCGAAAATCGAGAGAGTGGCTTGAGAATCGAATTCGTCGTTGTCGAGAAAATTCAGTTATCAGAATTTTTTCGAATGGATCTCCTTCTCTCCGCGTTCCACGCCCCACTTTTTTCCACCTGTCCATCGGCGGGGCCGTGTTT
>NW_006263361.1:692253-697351 GCF_000469605.1 Apis dorsata
ATTCAATCGCGCCCCTACCAACGTAGGGTAGTTTTCGTCCCTCCACGGGACGCGTGCGATTGAGTTGATCTACGGGCTTGTTTACCAGGCCGATGGTATAAATCTGGGCCCTGAAATCTGCTGAAATTCGCGGGTTGGTACTTTCACATTGCGCGAAATTTAGAAGAAATCAGTTTCATCCGCGTCTTTTGGGTAATCAATGGGATTAGAGGTTGTTGAATGTTTTGTGGTTTAACAGTTTAATATTTGAAAAAAGTAAATATTGTCCTTCTTTGTAGTTTTATAAAAATCACTACGTCATAACTCCAAGAAGCTTTTAGAAATTAATTAAATTCTATATACGATGTTATTATATTACGAACTTTCAACTACTACACAAACTCTCGAAGATTGGAAAGATCATAAAAATAATAAAAATATTCCTACATTACCACACTATTATATCACTAAAAACTACTCTAAGAATTAAAAAATCATGAAAAAAACAGCGAAGAATTTATCATTAAAGCATATTGTCCAATTAACCATAATTCTATATTTAAATCCGAATAATTTCGCGAGAAGGATCATCGATCTCTCGTTAATTCATCTTCGACGCGATTTTCCTCGCCGAAGAAACGGACAGAGGTTAACTAGATGATCGCCATGGAATCCAAAGAAATCCATTAGCGCGTTTGAAACGGAATACCGTTTGCCGCTCGACGTTTTCCGTTTCACCTGCCACGGGCAACAAGCGGCTGTGAAGCTGACAGCGGACGAAAGCAACGCTGATAGCTTTCTGGTTTTGAGTTTCCCCGTGGCGCGAAATGTGATCCCCGTGCGTCTCGTGATTCGCGCCGTTGTATACAAACATGTAGGTGTACACTCTCGCTCGAATTCACTCTCGGAATAATATTTCTCACGCGCGAAAAATTGAAAGGGAACAGAATAGAAATATCGGTGGATTGATTGCGCGTCTTTCTAGAATAATTTTTTTATCCAAGAAACGTAAAAATAAGTTTCAGATTTTCAAATTTCCTAGAACGCTATTAACGCGTTCGTTCAATCGAAGCATCGTCATTCATCGACGAAGTATCATTACATTTGTAATTTAAAGAACTGATACTCTTAGATGTGTAGTTTAGTATCATTACGTACATTCTTTTCAAAAAAAGAGGATTCATTCGTGAAAGCAGTATTAATAATTTATCATTACAAATCTAGAAATAGACAGCACCAGAACTAGCTACGAATCAGAGAAATATCCAATAATAAATTTATCAAATTCTCGTTGAAAAATTATTCCTCGTTCTTATATTTTTCACTTTATAATAACAATTTAAAAATGCTGACAAATAATTTGAAAGAACGGTCGCACAATTGAAATTCGTGATTTATTAGAAATGGGTCCTAAGAAACTAGTATAGTATGTAGCTGTTCGTAGACAAAACGAAAGTCGCGTTCACGTGGAAAGCTTCGAACTCGTCGGAGGAGAAGGCTAAAGAACGAGCGTTTCGCGCTGCTTTATTACGAATTAAGCGCAATCCCGCGGCTGGACCGGTGGAAAAGCGCGCGGTCGTAAACCGCGAATAATTTATGGTCACGGAGTGATGGCGTGCGCGGACGTAATTTTTCCGCGATGTCTGATGGCCGCACGGATAGTTTAAAGCCCGGTTGGATGATATCGAAAGAAGCGTTCATAATACGAACGGGGGGAGAAGGTTTGTAGAGCTAAACGATTTCGAAATTGGCTTCTGGGAGTAGTTCACTTTTATGGGAGCTTTGGCTTTTAGAGATTCGTTTGGTGGAGTGGTTTCGAACACCATCTTCCTTCCATGGGATCCCCTTGCCTCGACGAGTAGTTGCTCATTTTTTGCTACGATATGATTTATTTATTGGCCACGATGAAATTTAATATCGAGAATGATGATGAAAATGACGATTTATAAATTCTAGGTAATAATTTTAAGAAAGTATTTAACTTTTTTAATCAAAATTGATGGTATACCGATTGAAAAGTAATAAATATTAATTTTCTAATTTATTTATAATTTATTTAGTACTATCACATAATATAATTGTTATATTTATTATAAATCTTTTAATTTCTCAACAATAAATCAAATCACTTTCGAAGACCAAAAAATCATTGTACATTGAATATCTGCATAACAGATTTTAACTTAATAAAGAATAATATATCTAGAAAAATTAAAATAAACGAATTCATCATTACTAAAATTTCGCGAAAATCGATATCTATAATATCACTATAAATCAATAGATACACGAATATTACAGCCATTAAAAATACCTGCTTCCTTTAATCTTAACAATCTTAACAATTTCGCGATTCTCCAAAAGAAAACAAAAAAATACGCTCAATTTATCACTATCTATTATCAGTCTATTATTCTCCCAACGATGATCCCATCTTGTCCAACGATTCCTCCTTGTTTTTTCCGCCAAACAAAAGGCAGGGCTTCACCCTCTTTGATCCTGTTCCTCCGCATTTGCGCGCGCGCGCACACTTGCACGAGTACACACGTACGAGCAATAATGCGGCGATACAGTAGTCGGTGCTTAGTAGTCGTATTATCGTGATCCGTGTTTGACCACGGTTCGCAGCCGCGGCTGTTTGCGCGATACACATCCGCGCAGATTGCTACCAGTCGGATCACGGTATCGGGTCTGATGTATCGTTAAGATATCGAACGTGATATCAACCGTCGAATATGTCCGCAGCACGTGTACGTACCTGGTAACGATCATGGCCGGAACGTTTCACACAGGGAATCGCAGACATCGATTCCCAAGCGGTTGGAGGAACCGCTCTAAAGCTTCGCGGAGGGGCAACCGTTTCCACCTGATCATCTGAAATTATATCGACTTTCAAATGCAGGCGTTCAACGATTCTTTAACGGATCGATTCTTCCTTTTTCTTCGAGAGTCCTCCTCATCGCGTTCGAAATCATCGCTGTATAAAATAAATTTTTAAACGATGAGATATAGCCTTTCGAAATATTGTTATTTTAATACAATTTCGATCGATTCTTTCTTTTTTTTCGAGGATCCTCCTCGTCGCGTTCGAAATCATTGCTGCATAAAAAATTTTTAAACGATGAGATATAGCCTTTTGAAATATTGTTATTTTAATACAATTTCGATCGATTCTTTCTTTTTCTTCGACAGTCCTCGCGTTCGAAATCGTCGCTGTATACGTGAAAAATAAATTTTCAAACGATGAGATATAGATATAGATATTTTTGAAATATTGTTATTTTAATATAATTTCGAAAAACAATACATTTGAAATTATATCGAACGATTTTCAATGCATGCGTTCAACGATTCTTTAACGAATCGATTCTTTCTTTTTCAAAATCTTTGTAGTCTTCACTATATAAGCGAAATTTTGAATGATGAAATATAGTTTTCTAAATATTTCTAATTTTATTATAAAATCTTCCTCAACTGTAAGACGAAATAGTTCTGAACGAAACACTCTTATTAAATTTCTCTTCGCGATCGATCGAAATTAAAGACAAAATTCTTTTAGAAAAAGAATTAAATTTCGTACAAAAATTAAAGTACGCGATCTTCGTTTCGAAAATATCGCAAAATTTAATTTGCCCTCCGATAAAACAAAAAATTCTCACAAAAAAAAAGTATCTCTTCGAGAACAGTTCGACGATTTGCTTTTATACACCGCCTATCGAATCAGCCGGAAGGATAAAAACCGCGTTCAGAAGAGAGAGAGAGAGAGAAAGAGAGAAGAATCATTTCGCATCGGATAGCGAACGAGCTCTTCGTAGAAGAGTGTCCACGTATATAAATTGTCTGTCCAGAATCGTCGAGAATGGGAAAATTTTTACGTAGCTCGATCGTTCGTTTCGCGAAAACGCTTCAAAAGGGGGTGGCTCTCCCTCTCTCTGTCTCTCTCTCTCCCTCTCTCACGAAAAGAGAGAAGCTTCCGTTACGCGTACACGCGTGCATGCACGGCCGAGATACGAGGCCTCTTTACGAGCGATATCTAATGGATTGCATCGGCCGAGCGCAAACGTTAAATTTGACGTTCACGATTATTGCGGCCCTCCGGGGAGGCGCAGCGCGAATACGCGACACCGGAGGTTGGAGAAACACGAGGGGGAGGGAGAGAGGGTGGGACGACGTTAATTTTATAATCCTGGCGAAAAAGTTACGACCCTCCGAGTCGACCGAGTCCGGATCTCTCTTTCTCCTCGCTTCACCCTCCCCTCGCTTTTATACCCTTCAACCCCTTCTCCGCCATTCCGCCCGACGCTTTGTCACGTTCTATAGCTGGATCTCGTGGCAACGCCACGAATAATCTCGCGAATATATGCTTCTTCTGATAGGATTTTTCCCGATCTTTCCCTCGCCCCCTCCCTTCTTTTTTTCTTCTCGTCGGGAAATATTGGACGGTGATTGGGTTTCGTTGACGAGCGGCTTCGCAGTTTTCTTTTTCAATCTCTGTCACCTCGAGAAATTTAGAATTAATAGTAGCGTGAGATTTGTTAGATTATTGTCTAGAGAAAGTAATAAGTTCCTTCAATAACGTTCGAATTGGAATATTAAATTGACGCAATTATTACCCTTTGCAAAAGACGCGGTTACGCGTAAAAATCTCTCCAAATTCAATCTCAAAGAACGAAAGGTATAATGGCGAAAAGCCACGAAGCGTTTCTCTCAAAGACTTCCAAGTCCATTAAAATAACACGGGCGCGTCCCTTGAAACGAATCCCTTGCCACGAATCCTCCCTTCCAAAAATATTTTCGCAATCACGCAAATTATCACATTGAGAACCTCTCAATTCCCTCGTCCTTCGTCCATCGCCTCACAGAGGTCGCGCACAGTTCTCACCCCTTCGCGGCGTAACCGGTAAGTCGAAAGGGTTATATGCAATATTTATAAGCAAGCCGCTTTACGCGCTCTCCGTCAAGTTTAACGGAATTACGCGTTAACGGCCGATGCTTAAGAAACTCGGCTTTGACGGTGGAAACACGGGCGAGGGGATGGTTTCTCCAGCATGGCGTGTCTCGTCGAGCCGCGGCTCTTTAACCTCTTCTCCCCTCCCCCTTCCGGTTTATTCCGCGACGT
>NW_006263361.1:697539-698798 GCF_000469605.1 Apis dorsata
GCCAGAGAGAGGAAATTCTCTCGCGAGCTATTCTTTCGTTTTATTGTTTATTCAGAAACTCGTTAGAATTTCATGGAGGCGGCCGTTTACGCCGCGCGCCATCTCTCTCTCCCTCTCTCTTTCTGTTTCTATGTCTCTCCCCACCGTTTACAAGGGGGTGTAAGCGGCTTTTTTTCGCGTCCACGGAGCACAAAGGGCTACACCGAAGCTGCTCGCTTTTTGACCGTGCTCGTCGTCGCCCGCTTAGCCTTCGCGGCGAATAATTAACGCGGTATCAAAAGGGATTATGAAAATTGCCGCGGAACGTTCAACGGGCCTCTTGAATCGTGCGAAAAGAGGAAATCTTATTGCGCTAATGTGCGAGAGCTTCTCCGATGGATTTCTTGCGATGGATTTCCCCATTGCAATGTTATTATTTAGTTTAGCAACCGTGGAAGAAAAGGGCTTTTAGAAAAGGGATTGGAAAAGCTTGGGAATTTGAAATTTTTTTTTGCAAGCATGTGTGTATCTATGTCGAATATAGAAAGGATAGAAGAAGAATAAAGGAACCGGAATATATCTCCTTTAATCGGGTAATATGTAATTAACTTGGAATAATAAACATATCGTATACGGTGTTTAAATCATTCGAAATTTTCATTTGTTGAAAGAAATACGTAAAAACACGTATTCTTCTGCTATATATTAAATTATACATTTCCTTTAATAATCACAATCTTTCTAACGTTATAAGCAAAACTATCGATATACATAAATTAATTGGGACGTACGATAATAATAAATTAAATAAATTTCATTTCCTCGAATCGCTCTTCCATATTTCTCGCAGCGAGCGCAGATCTTTTAATTGATTTCTCAACGCTTCTCTACTTAACCTCCATTTTCGCCCCTCCTCCTTCCTTAAAGGGAATACCGTAACCGCTTAGCAACCGAGTAAAAAGCCACCCTCCGAGCATTCCCCCTCGTTCCACTAAAGAAAAAGAAGGAAGGAAAGAAAGAAAGAAGGTATCCAAACTACACGCGAATCACGCGATAAACCAACCAGATATTCGTCAAAGAGGAGGAGGAGCCCGTATTATTCCCAGACGAAAATTTCTGCCTCCTGCCTCCCTTACGACAAATGCTCTTCCTCTCGCATTCTCGATACGGAACACGGTTTCGAAAGCGGATCGTTGCCACGACGTCGCAGTAATGAGTGCATCATCCCCCATTATGCAAGGGGGGGGGCGAGGGGAGGAGGATGGAAGGATGCTCCATCC
>NW_006263361.1:698858-707074 GCF_000469605.1 Apis dorsata
AATCGATGCGAGCTCATAATCACGGGGACAAAGCGGTGCGCGCTCCGGAAATGACGATCCTCGAGCAGCTTCCTTCTGCCTTCTGCGATGTCCTCGCAGAGGACGCACAATGGCGGCCGTAATACGGATCGGCAGGAAGCCGAGGACGGCGTTGTCGCGTCTCTCCGCGAGTCGCATCGGGCACAAAAGCTCGACAGCATCTAGGTAATAACTTGGGGTAATCATCGAACGACCAACCTCCCTCCCTCCCTCCCTCCCTCTCTCTCCTCCGTCTGCAAGGATGCGTGCCTGTTGTTCGTATATATGCGGGAATATATGTATGGGATGGTAATCACTCCTGAAATAATTCGTTTCCTTCTGGCTCTAAGGGAGAGAAAAGAGAGAAGATCGAGCGAACGAATCGAGCGAGGAATAGATTTTTCTGGGGTGAGAAAAGCTTTCTCGTCTCTCGATCTATTTATATGAATTTCGTACTGTTTATAAATTCAACTTGGATTGGATGATTTGTTGAAGAATGCAAACGTGATGCGCAGATAAATGTTTAATAATTGATACGGTTGTTTTTTATGAATATTCTCAATCTGTTAAGGAAATGATAAATGAGAAGAATTAATACAAAAATTTCGAATGTTTATCTACAATAAATTATTCGTACTCGTTTCTTCGTCATCTGTATTAAATCCATCCACAATAAAAAGTCAATATCAGGTATTTATCACATCGATTTTCATAACCGTTATTATCCTTAGCAAGAAATGTTCTGACGTTAATACTTTCTTATAAAGAATATCAAGTAGTATCAATTGCTGCGTTTCCACTTAAAAAAAAAAAAAATGATTATTGACACATTTCACATTTTCTTTACGGATCTAAAGAAAACTAATAACATCGAAACATGCTCTCTCCTCTGAAACCATTCGACCTGCAAAATTTTTTGCTATCAAGAATAACAATGGCTTAAAACGAGCTAATGACATCTCATGAATCCAGTTTAAAAACTATTTCCTTGTTATACAAAGAATTCGAAAGAATAAGACGAGAAGAAAAGTTGAAGATAAAAAGTTTACAATAATTATTACTTTCACTTTGGACGCAGTGACAGCGTTGTCGAGACCGATTTTACATGGTGAAGCGCGGAATAGGGGAAAAAACGCGATGTGAAACTCACGAGGAGGAGGAGGAGGAGGAGGAGGATCCTCTCTTGTGTGTCGTCGCGGCGTCATTACTCCTCCTCCCTGGTCGAAGGACGACGCCGTGATTTTAATTACGCGGATGAAAGTGCGTCCTTCCTACGCTCGCTCGCCTCTTTAAATGGAGCAGCGCGTGACACACATGTGCCCGAGATGCCTCTCCTCGTGGTGCGTGGAAAAAAACAGGCTGGTGGAAATGAAGACGAGCAAATAGCGGCGTTTATCGGACCCTGTCTTTCAACGGTGTTAAACAGGCTTTTTTATTCCGTTGAATAGAGTTGAAAGATGATAGGGCTGAATGCTTGGGATTTATTATTATTTTTCTTTTTTTTT
This sequence comes from Apis dorsata, assembly GCF_000469605.1. Taxonomy (NCBI): domain Eukaryota; kingdom Metazoa; phylum Arthropoda; class Insecta; order Hymenoptera; family Apidae; genus Apis; species Apis dorsata. Next base: position 700,382 of record NW_006263361.1, read on the forward strand.
TTTTTTTTTTGATTTTTTTTTATTTTTTTTTTTTTTTGATTTTTTTTTATTTTTTTTTTTTTTTTTTTTTTTTGATTTTCTTTGATGCAGCGCGTAAAGTAAATTTTACGATCGAAAATTGGAATGGAAATGCGTAGAATTTTTATCTATAAGAAATGAGATTTTATTTACAAGGGGATAAAATTCTAATTATCGTGGATATTGTTCTCACTTCGATATCGAAAATAAAACGAATTTGATTAATGGCTTCCACTTTTCGAATATTCGAGCACGATCATATTACCCGTAAACAAAATCCAATTATACGCAATTATAATTCGACGATGAATAATACGCGGCTCTATAATTCAAGACTACTTAATTCGAGACGGGATTTAATGGAATATTAATTAACAGAATTCAATCAACCTGAATATCCTCTCCCCCGGATCCGCACATCCCCTCCACACCCCATACGACGAAGCAAAGAGCATGATCGCAACGAGGTGAACGGGCTGACTTTTTCCCAACGTGATATTCAACCCGACCAAGTTTAGATTGTAAAACTGCACAAGGATTATTGCCACTGGAACAACCCCCTTCGTTCCACAAAAACCGTTTTGCCCGCGATTAACCTATTAACCCCGTGCTCGCTTCTTACGCGATTCTTCCACGAACTACCCTTCTTTTCATAATAACACCATTCTCCAACAATCTCTTTAACTACCCTTAGAAGCAAGGAAGCACTTCCACTAATCAAACAACTCTCCCTCCCTCCTCTTCCCGTAGCAAGCCCTAAAAGAAAGAATCTCGCAGTTTCTTTCGACCCAGTTCTACGCCCGGTCAACAATATATCGTACGGGATGTTCCAAGTTTAAGACTAAGTCAAACTTTGTCAAGATTATTCCAATCTAAGAGTAAATTTAAAAGTAAACAAAAAAATATTAGAAATTCGAAGAGTTAAGCGATATTTACGTTTTATTCGATTACTAATTTTTTGTTTAATTATTAATTATTACATTCCACATAATGCATCTTATTAATTTTTATTAGAGGAATACATTATAGCAACGACAAATTGTTATCACTGCCTTTATGCAATTGTAACATATTATTTTTACAGTTACTTTAAAACCTTCTTCTTTTATTTAACAAAAGAGCGAATAGCTAAATATTGTTGATCTGTATTTCGTGTTATATCCCGTAATAACCGTATCTCTCACTTTTTCCCTCGAATTTCATATTTCGTTCGCGAATAACATCGAACAAATAACGTTCTTTTGCTTATTTAAACTCACTGGAACGTATCGACGACAAAGTTTGATCCCATAAACGTGAAACACTCTGTACACACCGGTATTCCCCCTACGAGCCACCCCCCTCCCTGTGTAAAACCATTCAACCCTCCCAACGAACGGTTCCTACCCCAAGTCGTTTACCAAAGAAGAAGCTTCCAGACTTCGCGAGAGAGAGAGAGAGAGAGAGTTTCGCGAAACTTTTCGATCCCTCGTCTTTAAAAGATAGGACATTGCCCCGGGGTGCTCGCGAAAGGGGTTTGGTACCACTGGCATAGATGCATAAACGAGCAGCAGGCACGCACACGGTTGCAGAAAGCCGGTGAGGGACAGGCCGCGGGACACACGCGTGTTTACGTGCGTGTGGACGAAAGAGACGGGCACGTATCCACGTTACATGCAAATAAATATGCCATGCGGGGTGGTGGGAGGTGGCGAGGCAGGGCGCGGGCAACGGGTGCAACAATAGGCCCTCACCGGTTGCCATGGTGACACCATCAATCCCTTAGCAACAGCTTGAGATCTTAAAGCCGAGGATTCGCTGCGACTCGCGCGGATCATTTAATGACGCCACCACCACCAGGGACGAAAGGGTTAACCGATAGATTTTCGAATTACCTCCCTTGTTGCGATGCAACATTTTTGCATCGAGGGGATGGGTTTGGGGCAGAAGGTCGATGAACTTGAGAAGGTGACGAGTTCTTTTTTTGATTCTGTTAGCGGTGATATTTTTAATTATGCTGTTTACGTGTCGTATCGGCTTCCCAAATTTTTAGAGATTATTCCATCGCGGAAAAAGCGATGGAAACTTTTTATTGGAAGACCAAATTCTTCGTGTAAATCGGGACGCGGGCTTTAATCAGTGCGGCACGCATTATCAAATTTCCATGCTTCCGCTCTGCCTCTCCTCTTTTCGTTCTTTTTCCGCGGTTATCGCGTCGAGACGTGACGAAATACGTTTCCCATTGCTTCCCAAGCTTGCATATATGTGATGAAAATAATTCATGAACAAGCAAAATAAAGAAAAAGAATAGAAAATATAAAAGATCTCTTATTATCATCTAATGAATTTATAGAGTTTCATTTTACGTGCGTAATCATTTTCGCTGGAAACATCGATTCAATTATAATCTTGACGATATTTTGTCTTGGTGACAATTGAAAACAATTTTAAGAATCAACGAAGATGATTTGATCACCTTTCTTCGCCATTTCCGCCCAATTTTACTTCCATCCGCGAGAAAACAATAAACGCGATTAAACTCGACTCGGAAGGAGAGAGAGGAAGTCGCCATTCCTCTCATCCCTCCACCCCCTTTCTCCCCTGTATCCAAAAGCGTGCAGGTAATTCTCTCGATGAGCGACGTGACTCATCCGCCATAATTACATATTAATCGCGCGAAAATTTCGGCCAGCTTCCTCTCGCGCGAAAAGGAGAGTTGCCGACGGCTGACAACCGGATGCGCCGCTTTTATCAGATTCCAGGTTGACGGGTCGGCCTCCTCCTCGCCCCTTCTCCAAAGATTCCACGGTTAATTAGCTGTGTCCGAGGAGGAGAAAGGGAAACGGAACCTGTCAACTTTTTTTCCTTCCGTCCCTTGGATTTATGTTAATTTAATTAACGCCGCCACTTGAGTTTCGAGAGTGATGCCGGAACAGGCGCGTTATTATTTGCTCCTCTCGTTTTCTCAGAAGGAGTAGCTGTTCAAGAAAACGTCAATTATTTATTTCAAAAAAATAATTTCCGTCCATTCTTGTATTTTATATATTTTAATATTCCTTCTTTGATAAAATCGCTTATTAGAGCATTTATTAGAGGAACACGGTGTTGAACATCCGTGACGCGAAGATAGAGAGCCGTAACCAGAAACCCGTAGCCTCTTAGTCAATGGGTCGATACTCCGAATGCGCCAGTGCACTCGGCGCCAGCCAATGCGCTACCGATAGCCCCCGAATTCAATTCAGCTAATACCGTCTTACTGTCCTCGTAACAGGTCCTCCACCAATCCACCGACCAACGTTCAATGAATCCGGATCAACCTCTTGCTCGCGGGAAAACGAGTGCTTTTGTTTCTCACTCGAACACTCGGTTCTCGATAAAACGAAACGTTTTGAAACTATTCGCGTCCCTTCACACCGAAAACTAAATATTACACCTTGAATTCCATCCAGTTTTATAACCTTTCGCCTTTTCATTTTCACGAGAAAACAGTAACACATTAAAAAAAGTATGTCACAAACTCTCCAACAACCTCCATCCCCAACCAAAAACCCCGCGACAATATACAACCCACTTAACCCCTACCCATAACCTCTCCTCTTAACCCGAGCTTTTGCCTCGGACTTGGAAATTGGCAGAACGTTTCGCGGCCCCGTGGATCGGGCATTGATTAATGGCGCGCCTGTTGCAGCCCCGGTTACAATGCAATTTGCTTTGCACCGGGACGCGGTATACGTATCCCGCGCTTGCATTTCGCGTGTTTGTATTTTGAGGGTAGCAGAGAGTGAGAGGGAGAGAGCAGGGTTAAGGGAGAGGAGACGATGAAAACGGGAGGGTGGCGATCGGCGATCCGCCGGTATTTGCAGCCCAAGTGACAAAGCCGTGACAAGAGTGACACGGTGGCATGGAACGGACGACAACTAATTAATCATCCTGCGGAACTGGACATCGCGCACGTACGAGCCGATGCAATGAATGCACCGGCATGCACCTCGCGTCCTTTCCACTCGTGGACATGTGTCCAACCGACACGCGCACGCGCGCAATTCTGCCGATCATCTCCACTCCTCTCTTCCTTGCTTCTTGTTCGCCGTATTCTAGATCTATACCTCGACGTCCATCCTCTCGTCCCTGTCTCGTCTCTTTCGTCGTCGTCGATCGAATCCGTCCGTCTTTGTTTACCGGACACTCTCGATCCTCGCCCATTGGATTTGCCTATCGGCACAGTTGCAGCTACGCCCTCCTCCCGTTCCACCCTCGAATGCACCCTCCATCCTCGGCTGATTGTGAGTCGACGTCACGCTATACGCGCGCGGTTCCGTCGATTGTTTCGATAGAAGGCGGACACGATGGCATTAATTACAACGCGTAAATGGTGGAAATTAATGGAGGGGGATAAAATGGATGGACTCGGGTATATTTCGAATTCTGTTCTGGCAACAGTCGGGGGAGATTTTTGTGATTTGCGAGGTGAGATTTGAAAGGAAAATAGGAAAAAGATGTTACTTCGTATACTCTTACTCAAAAATTAAGAAACAAGGTAATCTTTTGTTAATTTTATTAATCTAAAATTTCGAATAAATTTTGATCCGAAGCTAGCTCCTTCTTCCTCTTCACCCATTCCCTTAATGATTCTTGCTTTCGTCAGTCTCTATTACCGAAAGATATCGGTTTATCCATAACTCGATTTCCTCGAATCGGGATAAAATAGAAAATACTCGTGAGAAGCTTGCAGCTCGAAATCAAGGAATCCAATTTCGTGTAGGAGAAGAGCCCCGATGTTCTTCGATCGGGCTCGATCGCTCGAGACGGCTCGAGCCGAATAAATATCGTAGCAGCAGCCCCTACGAATCAGAGGTCGACTCGAGAGAAATAGAAGCATCCATGTGTCTTCTGCAATTTCGTTAAACTATTGAAGCCAAGCACCCCCTCGAGTGCAACCCCTCTGATACGGTATTCCTCCACCACGTTCTATTCCCTCTTTCCAGAGACGTTTCAACGAGACGATAACGTTTTCGAACGAACATGTGGAATAACAGTCAGTCAGTCAATCAGTCAGTCAATCAGTCACTCAGTCAATCTTCGACAATTCACTCATACTCGTTATTATACTCTTTCTCTTCCGTAATCAGATAATCTCGTTTATTTCTTTTTTTCTCTTTTTCTTTTTTCCCTTTTTTCTCTTCGTTCTTGTATCCTCGTTCATTTTCTCGGGCCATTAGTGACGAAGGAAGACATCAGCTTCCACTCAGTGATTACCAGTGGGGTGGTAGATTTGCATAACACACGAGTCGCGCTCGTACGAAGGCATTTACATTTTATTCGAATCGCGGTAATCGATCGGTTCGAGCCGGGAATGAAATGAACGCGGCCGGAGGGTGATCCGGGGTGAGCATCGCCCTGTCGGGTTGCTGGGTTTGGCTGGTTTAAATAAAAATAAAGTGGCCGTGGATGCGGCCCGGATCGACGCATTACCGATTGGGGAAAGGCTACGAGTTAGTTTTAACGAGCTCGCTTTCGAAACTTCTCTATTATCCAAAACTTCTCTCCTTTCCTCCTCCTCCTCCTCCTTCTTCGTCGTTTCCATCCCCAAGTCGGCCCTGTTTTTCTACCTGCTCGCGACTGTCCCTTTTTTTCTTCCCTTCTCGGCTGCCTTTTGAGAAGGAAAGGGAGGATTAATTAGGAATCGAGAAATGTTTGGGACTCGATACTGCGACACCTTTCGAGTACTTTGTTCGATTAGCGTGATTTTAGAAAACTTTTCGCGATAAATTTTAAAAGAGAAAGGAGCGTTTCTTCAGCTTAGGAAGTTTCAGTAAAATGTTATTTTTTCTCGTTCGAAAAATATATTTATTGTTAGAATTACAGTTAAAAAATTAATTAGACTTTTATTATTCACTCTCAAATCGTTCAATTTTATTTTTAGATTTTTTTTTGATCGGTCAACGTACGAGATATTTAATTATTACAATGATAATAGAATTAATAATAGTGACGATTTTTATCAGTAAGAAAAATCCTTTATATCGAAGCCGATATGACAATAAAGTTTTCATTATGTCATTGAAAGATTGAGAAAATTTTCTTATATATTTATCTAAAAATAAAATAAAATCCAAGAGAGAGAGAAACCAACAACACGATTGATTTCAAACTCAAGCATTCCAAATCTCCAACTGTTCAAACTTCCCCTATCGCGTGAAATTTTGAAAACGGTGTTTCGAGCTGGGTCCGTGCATTTTCCGGATAATAATTTCGTCCGTCCAGTTTCTCCCTTCTTCTATTACCGACCACAAATTACCGCGGCCACGGTAGTTTTGATATACGGCCCGTACTCCTCCGCGATCAACCGCGATTTATACGGTGCAACAATAACGTTTACCCTCGATACTCGGTCCCCCGTGTATTTCAACCGGACGACAGTTTTACCATCGCAGAGGCGCAACCAGTGTGCGTATCCACAATCGCGTTTTATACACTTTATCTGCATTAGCAGTCGTGCCACCGTTCTCCGTTCCCATATATGTATGTATATATATATATATGTAATACGCGACACTTATTTCGTTCCGTGGACACTGTTTACGAGGGTTTAGATTCAGATTTGCTCACGATACTGGTAAGGGCTCATTCGAAGGCTCGTTTATGAGATTATGAGAAACGAGCGTGTAGGAAAGCGTTTTTTTTTTTTTTTTTTTT
>NW_006263361.1:707270-711166 GCF_000469605.1 Apis dorsata
AAAGGTGGAATAAGAAGGGATACGAGCGTTATCGTTCGCGGCCAGAGTTGGAGATTATTGTTACTCTCGTTTGTAATTTCGTGGGAATGAATCGTAAAGCAGATACCAATGTAATTCCGTATTATTTTGTTTTGGAAAGTATTTAAAAGGGATTCCATTTTTTCCCTCAGTTTCTTTTATTTTATTATTTGATAGGATTAGAATTTTTCGAATTTCTTGCTATATTATACACATATATATTACTATATCGAACTTTCTAAATATATTTTCATGTATCTTTTTTTAGAAAAAAATACGTATTTCCATGTATGTATATCTCTTGAACTATAAAGCTTGTAAAAGAATTTATATAAAATTTCCAACTCGATTACTACTCGAGAAAATTCCTCGATCAATCCAAATCATCCACAAAAAAATCCTTGACATCCCAATTATCTCGAAACGAATAAAAAGAAAAAAACCATCCTCCATTTAACTCTGGTGCATCAGAATTCCTTGCTATATTACACATATTATCACTTAAAACTAAGTATTACTACTCAAAAAAATTCCTCGATCAATCCAAATCACCCTCAATATCCCAATTATCTCGAAACGAATAAAAAGAAAAAAAACAATCCTCCACTTAACACTGATGCATCAGAATTCCTTGCTATATTAAACATATTATCACTTAAAACTAAGCGTTACCACTCAAAAAAATTCCTCGATCGATCCAAATCACCCACAATCCTCGACAATTACCTCGAAAAAAAAAAGAAAAAAAAAGGAACAACTCTCCACTCAACATCGGTGATAAGAATCGCGTCGCACAGTATCTCGAGTAACGCGATACGAAGCAGCAATTCGTAATTCGTAATTCCGCGGCATTTCGATAATAATCGTAATTGAAGCATTTAATGCCCGGTGGCGTCGATATTCCAATAATTCACCGGCTCCCTGTCACGGCGCCCAACGGGGTGAGGTGTAAGGATCCCCTCCCCCGGCACGATTCCCGTGGGATCCGGTCCTTCTCGGGTCCACGGCAATGCATCACTCTGTCCGCAGCCCCGTAACTCACCGCTCCGCTCGCACACGCGTGCACAGCTCGCCCACACTCGGACACGTGTAAACGTGTCCACGCGTGGTGGTCAATAAACGCGCACGCAGACAGAGGGAGGGCGTGTGCGTGCGTGCACACACTGGATGGCGGCATAGCGATGGAAAGACGGGGTCGAACAGATATATGGCCCGAACTGAACGACGTATCTAATCTAACCCTTCTGGACAAGATACTCCGTGATGCTCGACGGGGGTTGCCCGGCCATGCGTTAACCGTGACCCCTCCCCCCTCCCTTTCTAGCCCAAGCGTAATCTAAAATTACAAGAATCCAACCGGACGGGACTGGCGGCCGGTCACAGGGGCCATTTGTCAACCTGGCCGACAATTGCTATCGACACTTTTCGAAATACGGACGCGTGTACGGACTTTGGTGAAGTTGGAACCGGGATGTGTTTTTGGGTGACGGTTCGGAAGATTTAGGTAATCTCTTTGTCGTATGTTTCAGTACGGTGAATATTAATTTTTTGCTTGCAAAGGATGCGACGAGTATTTTTTTTTTTCTTTTTGGAAGCTTTTCTATGGGTTATTTAGTATGGTTGAAGATAAAGATAAAAGAAATGAGGTAATGAAAGATGGCTAATTTTGATTCCAAAGATTTGTGTGTTTTTTTTTTTTTCTTCTTATCATACGAAGTGTAATTAAAGAGAAAATAGTGGAAGATTTATTTAGCGAAACGCGTGTACAGAGGTAATTGAAATGTTAATTTGGATAGCGGATTAATTCCTTCCTCCTAAATTATAGATACAATCGATACTGGCACAAGTATTACGCCCGTGTAATTTATCGATTATCGTTACACATGTCATTTCGTATCGATCCTTGATAATCCCATACGAAATAACTCATCCGAAAATCTAATTGTCAATCAGAATTCCCATTTAACCCCATCCATCCGGTCTATTACCTCATATATATAGACGATATATACCGCAAACTTACTCATTATTATTTTTCCATCTCTCCTTCCGTATATTCTCCTTCTCTAATTCCATTACCCCCATTACTCCGTAACTTTCAAACTTGAACGGATCCGCGACAAAACCAGCTATCCCGCCGAAACGTCACGAGCCACACCGCCGCTCCATTCATCAACCGGCGTAAACTTCGATCGGCTTGGGGCGCAAAAANCGTCGCCTCGCTCGCGAAAGCTCGAAGCCCCTCTGATTGTCGGCCTCCCTCTGGCCAACGTTGTATTCAATCCGAGATATTCATCTCCATCTGATGGAGGCTCGATGAACTTTGATAAAATAAGTTGATCGAGCGGAAAGAGGCCGACTTTCTCTCCGCTCTTTGAACCTCCTTTCCCGCCTCCACCCCCTTGTCACCCTCTCCTTCTTTTCCGCAACGCCACGCAGCCCTCCACCCAGGACCATTAAGGCCTGACCGACGCAATCGCACCACGGGTGGCCACCACTTCGAGGAACACCCGCGAAGAAGGGCCGCGCACTCGTCGTCGCGAAATTAGGGACGCAGGCCTATTTGGCCTCTGTTTAGAACTCGTGCAAGGATCACCGGTTAATCGGTGTAACGAGGACGAGGCGTGACGATCGAGATGGCACCGAGTGATAGAGCCCGCATCGCGGCATCTGCTTCAACGCGTTGCTGATTTCTAATGATCGATAAAATTACGTACCATCGTCTCGCAAGGGGGAACACGCTTGCACCGGTTGCGAAACGCGTGAAAACGGAGAATGCTTCGTTCTCTCACAGCGAGTAGAAGGTAAGACGGGAATCCCCTGCCGTTTCGATTCTATTTTTGTAGATCGAACGATTTTGGAACGGGAAGGATTCGTGTAAATAGGGCCATTTTAAATTTCCAGTCGTTATTCTCTGTTATTCATTTTTGAATGATGAAACCTTTTGTCAAAGTTATTGATACAAGTTAGTAACTTTGAATGTTCAGATAATTGTTTACAAAAAAAGATATCAGCTTGTGATTTTGATAATTTTATTTAAATACATTATTATCCCTCTGAATTGTGAGCGTTACGAAGATTTTACTTGGTTATTAATTATTATGCTTGAAACTTAAACTCGATATATCAACCACAATCGAATTATTTCTTTAAATGATAGATTTTCGTAATTTATTAATATACCTGTTCTCAAGCTCTCCTCGATTTTTACGATCCCAACGATTATTCTATTTAAAATTCATCGATTCACGTAGATAAATCTCTCAACGTGGATCCTCGCTCGCAACGAATCCACGACGTCCCTTATTCTCGCTTTAATCCATCATCGGTCGAAATCGAAGCGATGCTCGGGCTCGGGGCGATAACGGGCCGGCAACGAATCCATCCATCGAGGGCATCGCGGATAGTTCATTAAAATATCCATGAATACGTAATCGAAATACGAAACGGTACGGGACAAATCGATGGGAATCTCGATCGCGAGATGGAACAGGATCCGCGCGATTAACCACCACCACCACCATCGCAGAAAATATTCCGCTCCGCTCCCGGTCACCGTTAAAATCCTCCTCGTGATGATCGCTTATCAATTTATTTTCCACGCGTTTCCCATTCTCCACCCCCTTCTCGTTTTCAATTTTCACCAAATTGCGAATTGATCTTAATGATCCCGCCGGATTAATAAACCTCGATAGGCCAATATGGCGGACGATTTTCCATGTCCGTTCGTTGAAACGAAATCGAGTGACGGGCTCGAGGATAGGGGGCGCGTTAGTCACGGGCTATTTTGCCACCAGCCGTGACCTCCACAACCGTGTCCGCCTTTCTTTTCCACCGTTAATTCAATCGTGCTCGAAAGAGAGTAAGAGAGAAAAGAG
>NW_006263361.1:711351-714131 GCF_000469605.1 Apis dorsata
GAGAGAGAGAGAGAGAGAGAGAGAGAGAAAGCGGAAGTCGAATCCCTCCACGTGTCTTTTTTTTCTTCTTTTCCTTCTTCTTTTTCTTTCTTTTTCACTCTCCCTCCCTCTGTCACTCTCGAGCGTTTTAAAATCCGGCCCGGTTCGCGGCGGCTCGGTCACGTGCCGTCACAGGGGGTGCATCATAATGCGAGCTCGCGCACCGTGCCGTTTCTCCGCTTGCTCGGTGGTTCCGTGCATCGAGATGCATACGTAATTAACGGGAAGCATTAACGGGAATTAACAGGCGGGTTAACGGCGCGGAAAAGTAACGTGGGAGCTGGGACTGTATGTTGTCGCAGGCACTTTTGTTCCTTTTTTTCCTTGTTTGCTCGCCTTGATTACGGACCATTTTTTCGGGATTCGCTTTTTTCGCGATACACGGTTTTGTGAAGAAGATTGTATTATTGATATGATGAGTTTCATGATTCAAAAATATAGAGCCTATTTTATCTTTTATTTTACGATGACGATAGTGTGATGAATTTGTTAATCGAAAAGTCATTCTTTTTTTTAATTTCGTTGCGTTATTTCGCCATTTCGCGATTTTCTCGTGTTTATCGATAACAGCCACCAAGTATCCAAGCTTCTATTTTTAATGGTCTATTAATAATGTATATTTATCGAGGATAGCACGACAAATTTCTGTATTTCATAAGAAACTTAATTTAATCTTTGGAAATAGAAGCAAAATATAAAATAATTAACCGATAGTAATTTTTATATGTCTTTCTTTTTTTATTTTGTGAAGGATGTAATTATTAATTATTAACTTGAATCGTTTTTTTATCAATCGTTTACCGTCGTAATTTATCGAAAATAAGTCTTTGTAGGAAGATCGCATTTTCGATCGCAATTTCCTAAACGTTTAATAAAAATTTACACGGGTTACACGGGTATCGGTCACGGAATAGGCAATACACACATACGTACGCACAAATCGCTAATGCAAACTGCCGTCAGGCTGAAATTACCCAGGTAGAAATGATCGATCCAATTAAGCACACGATGTAACGGAAACGTATAATCGTATCTGGAGACGGTTAAAGACGATCGTGCGTATAATTGGTAACATATAGGCTGGTTCCCTGGCACGGTTAATACCGTGCAATGATAAAATCTTTAATAAACTGCCCGTTACACGGCAATGAATCCTTCAGGTAAGTAGCAATCAATTTAAGTTAGTAATATACATCTAGTGAAATATCGATGATAAATTTGTTTCCCTCTTCTCTGGATGAATTTGTTCCTGAGAGACAGAGAGAGAGAGAGAGAGATAAAAAAATTGAATTGTATTAATACGATAGAGATTTAGAGATAAGGAATTACAGTTACAAGGCAAACGAAGGTCCTAAGATTATCTAGAGATCTCAATTAAATGAAACAGTTATACGACGAAACTATTAATTACATTTCTTCTTTTTAAAAAGATAATTTAGAAACTATTAATTTAATAATTAAAACGTTCTTTAGATTCTTCCAAGCTTCGTTTCAGTTTTTTCAAAATTCTTCCAAAGGTTACAACAAAGTTCAATTGTTCTTCTTCCACTTCCTCCTCATCCTTTCCTCATCATTACTTTCCTCATCTTTGACCAAATGTTGTTTCAAATAACCTCCCTCTCCACTCCACAATGATAAACCATTCTAAAAACGAAAACTCAAATCGTCGTCCTTTGAAGAAAAAAAAAATTCGTTTTAATTACGATCGTTCACCCCTGAAAAGAGAGGAACGCGTTAGTTATCGTTAGTTCAAAGGCGTGAAACCAAAGCTATCGGCATGAAATGATCAAAATAATCGAACGTAGAGCCGAAGGAAGCATGGAGGACATACCGTAAAGTGAATCTCATTAGCGATGCCTTGATGCATAGCACGCCTGTGCGGGGGAGGGGGAGGGGGAGAAGGAGGAGCATCGCTTTGATGTCGAACGAGCCGTCTCCCTCGAGGGACGTAGCACGCGGCGTTATTGTTATCGCGAGACGAGGCTGTTTCTAATTATCGAGAAGGAACCGGAAGTCGCAGCCTGCGACGTCGTCCTCCTCCTCCTCCTCCTCCTTCGACGACGACGACGACGATGACGACACGCGCTCAGCGTCCCTCTCGCGTCCATGGAAACAAAGGAAAAGGACGAGGGCGTCGATGAGGTGACACGACGAGGTCCCCCTTTTGACCGAGGAAAGACAAAGCAGCGGGGGGTCGATGGCCCACCTGTTCCTTCTTTCGGCTCCCTTTGATGAATCGCGGTACACGCATTCCCGCCCCACCTTCCTTTTCATTAATCGTATCTACGGTGGCTTGGATGATCGGTGTTAAGCGCGTTACTCGAGGTATCCCTCGATCGAAGATGCTCGTTTGGCTTTCCATTGATATTCGATTGCGATGGACGACGAATTCGTTCATTCATTGTCGATTGTGATTCCATCGATTCCAGAGAATGAAGTTTTATGATTTTATGAATTTCCAGAAATTGGAATTTGATAAACGTTTTCGTAGATTATTCATTTATTTATTTTTTTGCAATCTCTTTTTCTTTTGCGCGTCCAAATGACGTCACCGAATTTTCTCGTTGAAAGGTAACCGAATAATGATACGAAAACATGGCCGGCCGATCTCTGTTTAATCGCTCGTTCCGGGGGATCACTCCCTCCTCCCCTTCGTTCGAACGAAGCGACGCGAGGAAAATAAATTCGTGAAGGCCCGCCACGAGCACATGTCACACTGATTGCACATCCGCTTCCGCCGC
>NW_006263361.1:714357-715200 GCF_000469605.1 Apis dorsata
CTTTCGAAATCTATGTTCGCTCTCACCCCGTCCCACGTGGCCGGGTGTTCTGAATTTATATATTGTTCACCCTCTTCCGATTTGGGACGACACTCGCGAAATGGCTCAAGAGGCTTTCTTTTCTCCCCCTCTTTCACCCTCGAACGGGGTGGGACCTCGAGTGTCGTCGACAATGGGGGGATGGGGTTTGTAAATTACCGATATTCTCCTCCTCCTTTTTTTTTCCATCGTGTCTTCTTCTTTTTTTTTTTTCTTATTGGAACGAATTTTCGGATGATCGGAGATTCGATCGAAGCGTAATTCGTTTGAAACGGTGTAAATGGTGGAGGAGATCGTGCGTGTCTTCGTATCGATTAGATAAATGGTTGCGGTAGATTGTGCGTTTCTGATGTGCTCTCGAGATGTTGCGCGAACGAGATTGTAAATAGAATTAGGTGCGTGAAGAAGAAAATTAGAATAGATATAGTAGTGGTTGAATACTATGAATAACATAGTATATTTAATTTATATATAATTGGATATGATAATTGAATTAAAAATATAAATAAGAATTAATATAAAATATATATTTACCCGTATACTTTGTATATTTCGTATAGTTATCTTAATACGTAATTCCGTTTACGTAAACTATTCAGAATTGAACGAACCTGATTTTCTAATTCGATGTTTAACGATAAACGATAACAATGTATCAATGAACAATAAACAACGTTATTATTGATTTAATTTTATCGATCACCCGCAAATGTTTGTCAATGAAGCAAAACGTAGCAAGAAGGTCCCATGGTGTAATGGTTAGCACTCTGGACTTTGAATCCAGCGATCCGAGTTCAAATCTCG
>NW_006263361.1:715225-727527 GCF_000469605.1 Apis dorsata
GTGGGACCTGACCACTTTTTTTTTCCACCAACTTTTCATCAATCCTTCTCCACATCGATCCTCCATCGTTCCACGACCCCATCCCAATTTTTTTGTTCGAAATTCTCATTAAAAAAAAATCCCATTTTCGATCGTGAATCACCCTATCTCCCGTATAACCGCACGAAACGGGTCGGATAACGATCTATCCGCGCGCAATATCGTAATGCGTTTTCGTTGTTCGATCATTTTTAACCGAAACACCGACCGACCTCGCGTCTTCACGTGCCACCGCGCGATCGACACGTGACAACTCTCTATACCCGCGAAATCCTCGTGTCCGCCGCTTAATCAGTAATTATATAACGCGTATCCGGCGACAATTCATTTATTATACATGTAATTCGATAATCGTGGCTCAGGTTATCGGCATCGCGGCTTCCACGAAAGCGGAGCTCCTTTTTCACGACTCCTCCCTCCCCCCCTCCGGCCTTATCTCGAATCACCGCGTTCCGGTCTTACCCGGCGCGCGAATCAAAAATGCATCGATCCGCCAATTAACCAGGGCTGAATTAAGCCTCGCCGAGGCGAGCGTTGTAAGTAATTCGCCTCCGATGACAGATTACCGCGCGGTCGGCAACGACGTGACATTAAAGATTGATTAAAATTGTACTAATTATAGGCACGAGCACGACCCCTCGATGGCGACCTATCCCCAACACGATGCACGATTATTATTCTCGCTTACCAGCCGCCCGTTATCTTCGGCGTGCCTTTGAACGGAGTGAAAATGTCGCGATAAATTGACGTGGAAAATTGTTCGCTTTTATGGGTGTTATTAGACCGGCGGGTATATATGGTCGGGGAGTTTTTAACGGGCAGGTATGATGAAAGTAATTGTGCCGTAAGGTGGAAATTTAAATTTAGAATTTAATAAAGTGGCAATTTTTTGCTGGAAAAGTTTTTACCCAAGCTTCCATTTATAGCGAGATCTAATTTTAAAAATTCCTTTCTTCTTTTTTCAAAAATTTTTCGAAATAAACGAATTTAGAATCGCGCGAGAAACCACAGAATCATTCCGATTGATCTAAAATTCAACAGTTGAAAGGTGCGAATGAACGATTCACGTCCAATTACGTTTGCTGTTCACGCGACACACGTAACGACAATAATACTATTCGTAGGACAAACATTTCTAACGTGGTGCTCATCAATCATAATTACAAAACGCCAACACGAATAGTAAAATCACACAAATTGCAGCCCGTCGCTTTCGTCGCTCGCACGCGAACGCATTATTATCGACCGTTCTCGGTATCAACATTAATCAACCGACCTGTCAATTCCATATTTTCGTTCAGGTTGTCTGTCGTGCATTGATTTCGTTTCCTTTTTAAATTCAATCGTGGAAAAATGAATTTCTCGGTGCGAAGGTGAAAAGACACGAAAATCTTCGTTTCAGATCTGTGCAATGGAAGCGGGATATTTCTAGAGAAAAATAACCATCTATTAGATTATCTGGTGAATGTCAAGGAACTTAAGATGGTGTCTTTTGTACTTGTTAGTCTCGAAATTGGTTACAGCGTTTTATGGCTTCTGTGTCTCAAGCCATTTTTCAGAAGGATAGTATCCTAGATCTTTTATACAATATTGTAATTACCACTTTTAAACTTGAAGACGATTGAGAATACATCTCTGATCTCTGTGCTTTCATCAATCAAAAAAAACTTCGATATTCGCTATAAATTAATTTAAAAAATTTCTCTCTAGCAATTTTCAGATAATTTTTGAAACAATAGTCGTAGAGATTGCATCTACGCGTGAAAGACGGAAATATACAAATTTTTTTTTGACTTTTTTATACTGTTTTTCTGGAAGATGATGTATAGATGGATTAAGAAGCGATTGATTGTTAAAATTGAATCGGACAGCTTATCGTTTAAACAAGTAAGTTTCTTTAAGAACGTCTAAGAACGTTCGAAAATTTCCTCTAAAGAAATAATCAGACTTTAACGGCACTCCTTTATTTCACGTCACGTTCTTGTTTATTGCACTTTTATTCCTCTAGATCCGATTCTAAATCTCTTAAAACTACACGATATATCTATCTTTGAATTGAATCTCCTTTTTAATCTAATCTCGAAACCATTTCTCTTACTATCTATAGATTAAACTTGAAATCCAAGAGAGAATTTCTCAACAATATATCACACAAACCAACGACAAATCAAGTGAATCTAAAATCCAATAAAATCCAAACAGGAAGAAAATCCACAGGTGTCGTCCACGAATTCATCTATTTTCCAAAAACAATCGAAACTCTCTCTCCCTCTCTCTATCTGCCATAATAATCTCAATCGACGATCGGCAATCGAGAATAAACGATCACCGTTCGTTAATCCCGACGAAATGGCCGATTTCTCGAACCCCCTCTTCTCCCTTCCTCGGAAACGAAACTCCACGGATAAGGAAAACGATAGACCGTTATCCTTCTCGGATACGAGATCGTTGCCGGAAGTTCATCAAGATGTGACAACGCCACCGTGAAACTGTCGCGCGGTCGTAAAATACTTTCCCAATTTAAATTTCACCGGGATCCCTTGCAAGTTTCCGGTTAACGAGCGGAACCCCGTAACTCAGCCGGCCGATAAAATACCCGTGCACCCGTAATGACGGGACGCGTAATCGACGAGAGGGCCCATCACTTTCCTGACACTTCACCCGCCATCGAATTCCCATAGAACGAACATACGTGAGGGGGATCGAGAAACCACTTGGCGCACCTTCCATCCATCGATGGAAAGATCGTGGAGACTTTTATTTCCGCTTAAGTTTCTTGTTCTTCCAATGTATAAGGTTTTCTTATTTCGCGCAATGATCTTTCGCTGTGATGAAACGTTTCGAGAATTTTATCGAAAGGAAGATTGTGGAAACAAGTGAGGTTATTCGATATGGATAACAGTGGATAATAATGGATCTTCTTTAAATGTCGACATATATTAATAACATAAATTGAAAAAGAAATTCAAGCAATGATATCTATTCACTGACTTTGGAATCTAAAGAAAAATCTGAATATAATTCTATTCTCCATAGAAATATAAAGATCTATCGAATGTACATCTCTTAAACCATAAACGATCATCAACCTCGCATTGCCGAATACGCGTCATTTATAATAAAACAGGGGCGACTATGAATTAAGAAGGATTTAATAAATTTTATCAGGAGCCGAGCAGCCGAGTCAACCGATCGACATTTTCGACCGATCGTCCTTTCCCCGAAGGCCGACGCCGGAAGCGTCCTCCGGCTGTAAAATAGCGTCTTATCCGCCTTGAGAGATAGCGGAACAAGGGTGGAGACGTTGGAGGCGCGACACGATTGGAACAAGGAACGTTTTATCGCGTTTAATTTCGAGCAGGGGGCGTTAAACTTTAACAGCCTCGCCAATAAATAATATTATGCACGCGAGCCTCCCGCTTCTTGTGTTTCTTCACCGGGGTAAGAGCCGGTGGGCAATTAAATAAAATGCGATATCGTTCGAGTTATGACTGGAATCTTTTACGGTTTATGGGCGAACCCCGTATTCCTTAAACCGGAATATAAAGTAACTCGAACCGATGGCGACTTGTGCCACCATCTTCTTCGTTTGAAAATCGTTTTAAGGGAGAGATTGTTTATGCAATTGATTGAAAAATGGAAGAATCGTAATCGATGATACATCGATAAAAAGAAAGCTAAACTGTTCTATCATCCGTGATCTTAATCCATAAATTAATATTCTCACAAACGATATAATATAACCGCTCTCGAATAAGAAAGAAGAAGAAAATCGCAAATAAAAATTCAACAAATAAAATTTTCATTCCCATCTCCCCGTAAGCGAGACGGACATCGACGTTTCGGTTTAAGGAAACTTTGCATATTTTTAATAGGCATCCCCGGTCCAATTTTCCCGTTTCACCGTAAAACGGCTGAGATTTACGGTCGTCGCGTCAATTATAATCCGTTTCGTTCGAGAGTCTAACCCTTCGGCACACCCTCCAACTTACCTCGTAAAAAAAAAAAAAAAAAGAGGAAAAAAACGATATTAAACTCCCTTCTGCCCCCCCTAGTTCTTCTTCACGGCTCTTAGGGTGAGAGGATACGGGAGGAAAGCGTTTAAATAAGACGCGAAATTTTTTATAACGACGACGAAAAGAGAACGCGCGCGCGTTCGTAAAATGTATCCCAACCCGGAAACTACCACGGTATCGAATGATTACCAAGGAGGATGGCACAATGTCGCGATTTAACTGCCCCTTAAAAATTGTTTGTCTACCAGCCGTTTTAACAACGCGGAGATCTAACCCCGTATACGATCTCTCGTTTCGTCGCTTCCCTTCGGCGTTGTACGTTGTAAAGGTGGATTTTAATGTATGCACGGGGAAAGTGGATGGCGGATGCTCTTGATGAGCGAACGTTCGAAATGTGTATGTTTAGGAGATGGATGAGGGGAAATGGGGAAGTTGAGTTGTAAATGGTGCCTTTGGGGATGAGGGGAAGTGGATGAAGATAAAGATGGTTTGCTCTTTAATAGCAATTGTTGATAGTTTGGTGAAAAAGAGTGTAAAGGAAAGAAAAAGGGTGAGGAATGGATTAATTAATTTTTGGAGAGGGTTAAAGGGTTAACGAGGAAAATATTTCTAAAAATGTTCTTTCTTTTATATCTTTTGTTAATCTAATAAAAGTATCTCGTTCAAATATAACTTTTGAACTACTAGTTCCTCTAAAATTTTTCAGAATTTCATTCCAGTCTTATTTCGATATTTCCATATCCCTGTATCTATTTGTTGCATTTTATTCAACACGAAACTCCATCTGACATCTCGATTCAAAAACTGGGTTAAGAGACTCTCTTTTTTAACAACGTAGGATCGTCGACGACGAAGAATGTAGAGTTGGAAATATCTGCAAATGCAGTCTGCGAGATAAGAGATTTTATTAAAGAGACATCGCTTTCGTTCGTTCCTCGATTGCGTGTCGTAAATTCGATAAACCTCGGGTCTCCTTCGCTCTCGTCAAAGCGAATAAAAATTCGCATACGCCCGCATTTTGTTTCGTTCCGAAATTTCCTCGATTCTGGGTCAACGTGGACATTCCTGGCCGGGAATCTAGAACGAGAAATCAACGAATCGGACGAAGGGACGAACGTCCGATACTTCGTGTCTGACCATGACCTGGAAGAATCTACTTAGTTTCCGCTTGGCAGGGAAATGGGATTGCGGGGAAATTGGAAGCTTTAAAAGAAAAGAGGAATTTAAGATTTCTCGTATTTCGAAAACGTTGTGCTGATTCCAGCTCGTTTTTCTTCTGTCGTTAACCTAAAAATTATTTCTCTTATTTCATATATGGAACTTTTATTATATTCGTTGTTGGAAATTCATTGTATTTTATCATTCTTATCTATTAGTATCTTTGAGTATTTATATTTATAAATAGAAAGCGATTATTAATTTTTAAAATTCTTAAATTCCAATTTTATCAATGTTCCTTATATTTTATTAGTACTTCTGAATATCTAATCCTTGCAAAGCAATTGTTAATTTCCAAATTTCTATTTATTTTACTCATTTCCATCGTATTTCGTTAGTATCTTCGAATACTCAAATGTAATTGTTAAATTTCCAAAAATTCCAAATATATCTCTCATTTTCCTAATCAACCACAATCCCATAAATTGGAAAACAAATCAAATAAATTATCCAGATAACGATAAAGAAAATAGAATTTCACGCAAGGACGAATCTAAACTTCTTCCCGCTTCTTCTTTTCCTCCTCTCAAACTGCCGGCTAATTGATAATCCCAGCCACTCCACTCGCGAAAAGAAAATACGTTCCGCATCCGATCTCCTTTTTACATCGTGAGAACTGTCCGAGGGGGATCGGCAAATACAGGGCCCTCAAGGGGATCGCTCATTAAACATTCGTCTCTCGTTAAAGCAGAGCGCGATCTAGGCTCCTTAATTCGACGATGAGGAGTAATTAAGCGACGCGACGAACATCGTCGCGGAGGAGTGGGAGGACGTGGAACACCGTCTAAGGCACTTTGTTTCGCAGTAAACCGGGTTTAATGACTTCATGTAAAAATACCCCATCTACTTTACGATACAGCCACACCTCTCCTCCATTCCTTCCCGTGTTCTTCATCGTGTTCAATCGTTCCTGTTCCGCACGATCCTTCAACGATCCTCCTCCAACCAGGATTTTCGGCCGGGGCCATAATTTTATAGTTTTATGTAAAACTGTATCGGGCTATGAAACACGCGGACGTGGTACGATGCTTTGATGGTGATTGGCGTGGTGTATGAGAGGGATAGAGAGAAAATTCCTATAAAATTTTCACGACACTCAGTCTCGGCCGGGTTTGACACGCAATTCTTTTTCGTCCGCCGTCTCGAGACGTCGTAAATAAGTGATAACTGGATCGCCAGCGATCGTCAAACTGGCTTTCGAGTTTTTCGTTTTCTTGACGAGAGAAAGTTTCGTTTCGATGATATTTAAGATCTAGATTAGTTGGATAATAATGTCGATTGATCGATTATACTTATGCGAATTTTGTTCGATTCAATTTTATTTTTAAATGATGAATGATATATCATAATATTATTAATACGAAGAAAATTTTTCTTGGTAATTGATCGTTTATTTTTAAAATAAATATTATCGTTAATACGTAGTGGATGAATGTTTTATTGAAAATTGTTATTTGAGAAAGGAGACTGTAATATATATGGAGTAAGTAAGAAGCGAACTCTCAAGCCTTCGATAGCTCAGTTGGTAGAGCGGTGGACTGTAGTTGGAAAGTTAAAAATATACGGACATCCATAGGTCGCTGGTTCGAATCCGGCTCGAAGGAATTTTTTTTATTTTCTAATTTATGGTTTTTAATTAATTGTATTTAAATATAGATATTTATTTTCGTTCTTCCATACATATTTTTTTTTTTAATGATTTGAGTAATTTATTATTCGATATTATATATAATAATTCATTTAAATATCGTATAATATAAGTAATAATTAAATATAAAATCAATAGAAACATTGTATATGTATCTCATAATATGGAATTTTCATTATATAAATAAAAATAATAAATAAATTAAACAATAAATGGATTAAACAAAAATCTCTTTTAATAAATTGAATTAAATCTAAAGAAATGTATGTACGACGATTATATAACTTGCACGACTATTTTAAACAAAATTATTTTTAGTACTGCGTGTTTATTTATTTTCACATTCTCGTTGCAAAATATCAAAGACTCAGCGTTTTAAATAACTTGATACGATATCTCTATATCTTTTCATAAAATTTATTTAAAAATTATGAAAAATATATATAAATAATTATTTAATAATTGAACAAAGATTTTTTAATAAATGTTGAAAAAAAAATCAAAATAAAAAGAAACAAGGTCCCACCGAGATTTGAACTCGGATCGCTGGATTCAGAGTCCAGAGTGCTAACCATTACACCATGGGACCACTCGATAGGGGTAGTTTTTCTCACCCCTATTCACGAGCTTGCAATCTCTTATACGATTATAATAGATCGTTACAAGAAAAAAAGTTTCTCAGGTTCCACCGAGATTTGAACTCGGATCGCTGGATTCAAAGTCCAGAGTGCTAACCATTACACCATGGAACCTTTTGCTCGTTGATCGATTATACCAATTCTTCTTTTCTGAGGACAAGACACGAATTAATAATATTCGATACGATTTAAAAAAAAATCACCAGGTTCCACCGAGATTTGAACTCGGATCGCTGGATTCAAAGTCCAGAGTGCTTACCATTACACCATGGAACCTTACGTTCGATCGATTTTTTTATTATACAACATATTTATTTTTTTACTATTATATATATGTATTTTTATAAATTTTAAATTGATATTTTTTATTAATATATATTTTCAAATATTTAATTTTAAAATGTAAAATAACGATTCGCGTAGTTTTCTAATTTAATATTAAAATAATTACGAAGGTTCAAGGTGTAAATGTATTTTTTTTTTCATTTTTAAATAAATTATTGCATTGTAAATAATTTTACAGTTGCTATAATAGTTGAATAAAGTTATAATTTAATAAGAGAAACAAAAGTTATAATTTTATTACAAAAATTGTTACACGAACAAAATATAACTAATCGTTGGACTTTAAAATTAATAGTTTATCGTTTAAAATTTTTTTTTATAAAAAAAGTATTAGGTTCCACCGAGACTTGAACTCGGATCGCTGGATTCAGAGTCCAGAGTGCTGACCATTACACCATGGAACCTCTTTGTCGGATAATTATAAATTGATCCTTATATTTGTTTAAACATTTCTCAAACTTTAAAATGAAAATTTATATAAAATATAGGTTCCACCGAGATTTGAACTCGGATCGCTGGATTCAAAGTCCAGAGTGCTAACCATTACACCATGGAACCGCTTATTAAATTAATTTTTAATACTTAACAACATTATACAAACGTTTGAACGTTTTTATAAGAAAATATTGGAATATTTAATTGCAAAAACGTAGGTTCCACCGAGACTTGAACTCGGATCGCTGGATTCAAAGTCCAGAGTGCTTACCATTACACCATGGAACCAACTCGTTTCATTGTTAATTATCTTCGTTATTTAAATCTCGAATAATTTATCCGAGTTTAAAATATTTTTCAAACCAAAAATGTAGGTTCCACCGAGACTTGAACTCGGATCGCTGGATTCAAAGTCCAGAGTGCTTACCATTACACCATGGAACCATTTGTTTCCAATATTTTTATCGATCCTATACAATTATCGAATCCGCATTCGATAACACGTAGAAGACCGCGCCTTAATCTTGCGCCTTATTCTTGCGATTAAACAGAAATCCGCGAGAATTATCTCAATCCCTCCTTTTAATTCTCCTTTCATTTATCTATCCGTGCAAAATAATCTACTTTTTTTTTCCCAATCATTATCAATATACATTTCTCCAACATCACGACAGAATTATAAATAAGAATTATAAATAATCATCAAGTGTATCTTCTCGTACGTAAACTTGCATAAACAATTCTATCCTATAAAATATCCTAAACAATTTAAATAATCCAAATCCTCCTCCAAATCACCCTTTAAATCGCATATTCCTCAACTTCTATCCGTCTTCCACCCCTCTCTCCGCCAATCAATTCCGCAGTGACATTTAACAATCCCGAACACCGAACGAACGATCCAACAATTCTCCCTACTTTCCGAGTCGTTCGCCTCGGCCCGGAAACCACTCGAATTAATTTCCAGTCAGAGCATATTCTCTCTTCTCGCGTCCTCCTGGCTGACGTCCAATCAGGCCACGTTTGACCCTCGATCGGGTCCCTCGATTCCATTTCTCTGTTATACTTTCGCTCACAATGGCCCTCCTTACGGTTCGCTGATCCTTGACTGACAGCATCCCAGACCCACCGGGCTGCACGCTCGCTAGGTGCGGCCCTGTCAACCGGGGATGACAGGGCCGACAGTGCAAGTGTTATTGTTCGCTCGGATTTTCGGGCCACGGGGATGATTCAGCCACCGTGCACGCGGACACGCTCGATGCATTTAATTAATTTGGTAATTGGGGGCCGCGTTTAAGCACGCGGCACCTGGGACGCGGGAGGGTTGGCTGGGATGCTGTGGGATTGTTTCCAAGGTTTGTGAGAATTTTTACGTCGATTACATCGATCTGTTTTTGGATAGTAACGTTGGAGGATGGAGTCAAAGGAAGGAGAAGAAATTTCTTGAATATTCGAATATTCTATTAGTTTCGATAGTGATTTTGTAGTTTGGTAGTTTCTTCGGTAGATATTTTAATATTTTAATATTATTAATTTTGGTAACATGATGATAACTCGATTAAACTTTCCAATCGAAACTGAAAAAATATAAGTTGAAATTCTACATAACGAAGTTACCTTCGATACTTTTCTTTAATTAATTATCTTCACTTTAATATCTTGAATTATTATGTATCTTATTCCATCAAATGACCAATCAATAATCGATTAACCGATATCGAGAACCAATTCTCTCTTCGATAAATCGTCTGCGAACGAGCATAAAAGATACGATTCAAATAACGTGCCGTTACATATATACGGAAATTCTGCCATTTTGTTTGCACTGTTGCGCAAAGTTGTAAATCCTGTGTGTGCACGGATCGCATATATTTCTTAATACCACTTCCTCTTTCTGCCACGGTCGCGATTACACCTTTATGGTTTTACAACGGGGGGGATTCTTTTTATCTGCGGATTCGATTCGTCGGGGTGGATCCCAGTTTCGAGAACGACCTGTGTCTTTTCCCTTCGAAATTCGCTTTATCGTCCCCTCCCTCCCCCGTGTGTACACTTATTTCATGCTCGGTGGAACATCGAGACTCGGAAGGAGAGCAGCTTGCTTGCTCGATAAGAGGAATTCTTGTAAAATCCCCCTCCTGTGACCGAAGTCTCCTTACGTAATTTAGAGCTGGCATTGCACCGCAAACGTGGGATCTTCCGCGAATCCTTTTTCCTAAAAAGAAAAAAACGTTTATCGTCCTAAATTTCGATAAGGAAAAGGCTTTTATTAGATTACTTACGTGACCAGCTGCGAAATATCAAGGGTTGATACGGTTGTATCAGATTTACTTTCTTTTTATATTTACGTTCCTGGAAAAATGCAGAGGAATTAAAGGAGAAAGGAGAAATATTGAAGGTAAATATTGGATAATAATCCAAAGATTTTATTACCAGCTTACAGAATCGATCAATGGCAGCTTTTGTTTCTTTCATTCATTAATATTTTCTTTTAATGTTAAATAAAAAATAAAGTAATAATCATTAAAAACTAACATTAATCGATACCGTAAAATACAGAATTTTATGATTTTGCACGATTCTTCCCTCGATTTCGTTGCAAATCGTGGCATCACTGGGTCATCAGACTTAATAGCGAGAGCGGGTTTAACGAAATGCGTTGGGTGCAGGATCAGAGATGGAAACACTTCCCCTCCAGCTTCTTTTCTAATTAACGCTCGACAAGCGTCAAGCATTGACCTCTCCATCCCCAACGCGAGGAATAAAATATTGGACCACGCGTCGTCTCACGATGCAGGAAGTGGTCGGGTACCGTGGCTTATATCCCGGTTGCACAAAAAGCCGGTGCGCGACCGGTGCAGTTGCTCTCTTCCCCCATTCCATCCCCTGCCGTTTCCCTCCTCGAGCGAAATAGAGAGAGATGCCGCGTTTCTCTCCGCTAATGAATTCCTCTTTATGCCACCGAGTAATTGGTACCTCGCATTATTCTCAATCAGCGACAGTCCTGTCCTTCGCGGCAGTGGAGGGAAGGATCGCGAGCGTGGGGATCGCTAAAGAATCGGTCTAACGCGAGTAAGAGTGACAGAGAGAAAGAGAGAGAGAAAGAGAGAGAGAGAGGGTGAATGGACCGAGACACCGAGAGAACGACAAAGGGAATGACGCGCGTCGAAAAATGGGGTGGAAGGAAGAGAGAAAGGAAACGCGGAGGAATGAGGAGAAAAAGGTTGAAAAAGGGATGAACGCGAGGGAAAAAATGGAAGGATGCGGAGGAGTCAAGGAAAGGAGAAACGATGTGATGAGAATTAAGAGTGAAGAAAGAGACGGAGGAATGAGAAGTTGAGGGTAAAAGTGAAGAGAGAAGAAGCGAGTGAGCGTAGAAGTGCCGAGGTGAAGAAAGGATAGGAGAAACGATGTAATAGGAATCGAGAAAGAGAGAGATATGCAAGACTTAAAAAGAAAAAAGAAAAAAAAGAGAGGAAGGAGCGAAAAGCCAAGAGAGAAGGATGGAAGAGAAGGAACGCGCAGGAAAACCGCAGTGAAAAGTGCATCAGAGGAGGAAGAGGTTCTCGCTGATTTACGAGCGGCAGTTGCTGGGAGGGCATTAATATTCGTGACGGAATATTAAACCGCGAGCGTCAATGGGCAAAGGTTCAAAGAGATTTTCCAGCTGCGCAGGGAAAAGGGAGTTGGAGAGAGGGGAAGAGAAGGAGAGGGAGGAGGTAGATCGACGTTCCTGCAAGATTATGAGATTCTCGTTAAGTGTCACGTGTAAAGAGTTCTTTCATAGAAGGCCTCGACCCTCCGCTCCGCTATTCGTCGCTTCTTCCTTCTCGTCGTCACGACACGACGATGACAACGTTTTCGCTCTCGTAAAATGTAAATTGTCGCGTTAAAACGACGCGTGGAAAGATTTATCGGATGTTGTTGGATTTTTTTTTTTTTTCTTCTTTTTCCTTCCCTTCC
>NW_006263361.1:727654-729500 GCF_000469605.1 Apis dorsata
GAGGTGAGTTTAAAATTTCGTTCGAGGGGTTGAGGAGGGAGGTAGGGGGATGGGTATGCGACCGACGAGGGTGGGTTTTTGCGCGATCCGTTTTGTATTTTCCAGAGAGACATATCGGGGACATTTATCCCGTAATTCGGTCGCTTCGACAGAAGGGAAATTAATTCGAGCATTTTTTCGATCCCGCTCACCTCTTGATAACGTTTTTTATTACGTGTCACGCGATATTGCGCTTTTTATTATTGTTTCCTTTCGCGGGTTTGAACGGAGATGGGAAATAATTTCGCTCGGTGAAAATCCAATTCGAATGGCGAGATGATTGCGTACGAAATTAAAAAAAAAAATGAATGGATTTATTATAGATCATTGCCAAAATATATTTATCCCCCTATAAAAAAATAAAAACCGAAAAAAGGAAACAAGAAATAGAGAAAACTCCGGCTAACAATTATTTATTAACTAATCTATTCTATTGACACATTATCCCACAACAGAATCGTTCTAAAATAGAGAGACGAAACCTTTTACCTTTAAACATTAATTTGTAGACAAACACGGATCCCAATGTAAAACCGCCCGAAGCAGTGTTGCAGCGTCCCGATTCGAGCAAAGAATTAACGAGATAAAGCCGTCAGAGAGGGGTAGTTCCGGTAATAATGAGGAGCATTTTTATAACGAGGATCACCGTCGCGAAATCATCTCCCAGGAGAGAGAGAGGGGAGAACACGAAAGAAGAGGTTGCAGCAAGACAATTTCACTAACCAGCTTCATCCTCCGCCATTCTCTCCATCCATCCATCCATCTATCGTCGTCGTAGTCGTCGTCGTCGTCGTCGTCGTCGTCGTCGTCGTCGTCGTCGCGGGGAGACTTAATTATCTAATTAATTAACCTCAATCAGAACGATGAGTAATTTCTCGGTTCGATGGCGCCTTTGCCGGCGTCGAGACTTTCTTGTCACGCCGACTGTGGCCCCGAATTACGGATGAGTTCACGGCAAATCGATTATGTCCCGATGCTATTGCCCGCCTCTATTTAGGCGCACCATCCGCAGGATCCACACGATCCTCCGGCGTTATCCTGTTTTCCCTGGCCGACCAATTTGCTCCTGCCCTGGCCCAACCTTCCCCCTAATCCCGCCCCTCTATCTGTGCGCCTTTATCTTCGCCTCTTACGCGCCGATCGCGCGATAACTCGCTCGTGAAACGACCAGACGACGCGAGTTTGTTTTACCGGGGTTTGTTCCCTCGGCTGGAAATTGCGTTTCGTGCACCCTGTGCCTCGTGTCCGCCAAAGGAAACCGGAACCACTCTCTTTTGGGAACGAAGTTTGAAAAATTTAAAACGCGCTCTTCCCTTTCCACGGATTCTTCTTTGCAGTACAAAGAAAAACATATTTTAGATTTTAAACATCTTCGTTCCGTATATGCGCAAGAGAGAAATATTATCAATTAAATATCACCATTGCGTGCATTTGCAGATGCTATTTCATTAAGCAAAAGCTTCGAGCTTCGATAATAGGAGCAACTCGATCCACCCCTATTTTCTAAATCGTTCGTCCCAATCCGCCACCCTCCTCGAAACAACACCACCATCACCCCACCCAAGAACCTCGAATTCCAACTGGCAAACGGAGTTCTCAGTCACGATCCCGCGCCGACAAAAGCGACCCACCCCCTCCATGTATCTCCACCCCCCTTGGTATCAATGTAACTGACGTTTTTGACGCGTCAAGTGGATCCAGAGTTTCGCGCGTGTGCACACGACGCACGCTCGAGTCGCAAAACTCGCCGTGATCCATATCGGCTACTGTTTTACATAAACATCTCGAGTCGTCAGCGGCAGGGGCG
>NW_006263361.1:729649-734090 GCF_000469605.1 Apis dorsata
AAATGGCGCGTGAGGGTTCGAAACGGTGATTCCTCTAAGTGATCTCAAGTGTTTTCGCAGTTGACTCGCGGCGTGTTTGCGCGGGGCTTTTTAAGCCTGGTTTAACCCTGGCCCCGGGCCCCATTTTCAGAGCTAACTTGGACTATTTAGTTAGTCAACCCCGCGAGGCGCGATGGGAAACGACAAGTGGCGTCCTCCCTCTCTACCTCCGACGACGACGACGACGATTGACGCCGCCTTTCATGTGCTAATTCCTGTTTATTTAATCGAATGCTGACGCTGATCGGCAGGATCGCCCGGGGATTAATTTCTAATATGCTTTAACCGTGGCCCGGGCTAGATTGTTTGGACATACGCGTTTGTACAGAGGTTGGAGGGATTCGAGCTTCGTCCTCTCGTGAGGATGAACGTTTAAACGTTAATGGATCGTTAGATACGTTAAATTATACCCTCGTGTACTTTGTATTCACAACGGAATACCATTATATTTCAGAATAATGTAAATCGATACTTGGAACTTTCGCATGAAAAATGCGAGAAGACAAAAAATTTTAATTATGTAAATTTGTATTATAATATAGTAGGTCATTCTATTCGTGCAAAGTCACAAATGAAACTTTTATTTTCATATATACGTGAAAGAAAAATAGACGTTAAAAGAAATTAAAAAATTTGTCATCAAAATTTTTTCAAAACATAGAGGAAATTGCGCCATTGAAGCTCCTTTTTGTTTCATCCCGATATCTCAATTGGTTGCTGAGATATAAGGATTCGAAGTTTCCATATTTAAGATGCTGTGAAGATTATGAATGGATCCGCTATCTAGTTATACTTTTCCTGGAAATGCGTAATATATTTTTCTAGGAATCGCAATTGTTTGGAGTTTGCGATAGGTCAGTTGGAGAAGAGTGTGCAAGTAAGCGACAAGGATAGTTAATAGTAAACGATTAAAAATTACGCTCTTCTTTGTACGACGATATCTCGAGAACCGGAAGTCGTATCGAAGTAAATAAAAAAGCGTTTTAAAGGGCAAAGTTCCGTGCTTCTAGTGATCCCTTACTCGTTGATCGGAAGTTATTATTTTCGGAGTTATAGCGATTCAAAGTTTTTCTAATTTTAATAGATTTCATTACAGTTTAGAATACATTAAAAATTACCTGTTCTTTTTACATTCATATCTCGCGAACCGAAAATCGTATCGGAATAAATGAAAAAATGTTTTAAAGGGCAAGGTTTCGCGTTTCTAACACTCGTACATTCATTGATCGGGGATCGTTATCTTTAAAGTTGTAGCGAATTTAATTTTTTCCAATTTTAATAGAGTTTTAAAATAATAATAACTAAAGATTCGATTCGTTTGATTTATCTCATTACATTATTTCGTATTTTAAAATATACTTCATGCAATAAATACTTTCTCTTCATCTTATAATTTCTTATCTCTCAAATTGATACGGGCCATTGGTAATGATATCAAATAAGAGATTTAACATGCTCGAAATTTCATTCAAAACAAAAATATATATTTTTCTCTTATTCTCATTTTTTCTCTTCTTATTTCGTTTTTTATCTTCTCTTTCTCCATGATTGCGCAACATTTTTATTCGAAACGGATTTATCTGCGAACGGAATCGATACTTGATGATCGATTCTTGTTTACGTTCGCGACATCGTCACCGAGACTGAATTTTTCACGACTCTCGTTCGACGACTGTCACACTGTCCCCTCCCCCGGTAAATTACGGTTTTGTTTGGCCCGCCTCGTTCGCCCGCGCCAAACTCCCCGTTGATTCCTGATCGAGCCGATTGTGAGACTTAATTGCGCGCGTTAATTCCGCGCACGCGGTATTTTCGCAGTCCGATTGACGGATCGCGAATTACGGTTTGGATTCCAGATTACAAAATTTCTCCGGGCAAAATATAAACGATATAATTACGAGAGAAAATTTACGAGGTTAAAATGAAATAATACCATACTCGAAGATTAAATTATAATTAATATTACAGACACTTTTCATCCCATTCTTGGAATAAATCTAAAATATTTACGCGACGTCGTTTATTTAACGTGTGACGGGGCGATGAAAATTTCGCAGACAGAGTAACAGCGGCTGTTAAATAATTCAGAGAAGGAAAGGGTTAACCGGTCTCGTTCCATCAAATAAAGTACCATCGTGTTCCGGCATTGAACAAACCAATTAAACCAATTAAACCGCAAACTCGCGTATATTATAAATCAATGAACGTGTTTCGCAACTTTCAACTCCAAAGTTACACGTTTCATTATCGATATTACATACACGTTCTTTCTTCTTTCAACCATCGCGTACATTATAAAATTAACATTTCCCTCGTTTAAACGATCTATTCCCGTTGATCACATCCCGTTCCTCCTCCATTTTCCATTAAATACCGCCTCGTATTTCGAGGATTCTTTCGTAGGGCGAAATTAAGATAAAAATTGGATGGGAAAGCAGTTGTAACGTTAACGTTGCCTGGGATTCGACGATAATTTCGGTGGTTTCGAGATCGAATCCCCGTGAAATTACGAAGACTGACTCGCTAAAAGCACTTGGACGCCACCGGCCAATTAGCATCTCCGTAAATCAATGGCGAATTACTTTACGACCTGGCAGCGATAAAATCGCTCGACGCATCATCTCGTCCTATCGAATCCTGTCTATGCAATGATAATTCGCGAAATAATCTAATTAATTTAAAATAATAATTTTATGATACTTTTTTTCATAATTATATCCATTCTGATAGATTTTGCGTCTCTTGTATTTACTTATTAAGTAAGTAATTATTGAAAGAGAGAAATGTTGAAAATTTTGATTATAGAATTTCCTATTATAATTGAAGATATAAAAATAATTCTTGCATCGTTCTAAAAATTATTTAAGATCCAGGTGGTTTGAAAAGTGAATGGAGGTCTAGAAGAAGAGCGTACGTTGTAGAAATTTTTCGAAATGAACTTTTCCATGGAAGGTTTTTAGTGTTTTGAAGAAATATCAAAAGTTACGTAATTAACACCTTTTTTCTTCTAAACAATCGTTCAATCATATTTTTTTTTCCATTTCTTCTCTTCCTTTTCAATTTCCTTCACCATCGTCCAAGCTTATTATCGATAACAGTACATCGCGAATCGATAACGCGTTGATCGCGAAATTAAGTCATCGTGGATGGGATTTAATGATAAACGATTATCGATCACACCCCGTATATTACATAATTCTCATTTCTTTTCTTCGAAATCAATTTAAAAAATAAGATCGAGTATTTGAGGATCGTCGTAACGTTTATAAAATTAAATTAATTATTTAATATTGTGGCTTGGCTTAATATTGTACGATCGATGAGAATTCTCTTTTCGAGTTTAACGTTGCGTCCTTGTTTCGATGGCGATAATTATAGCGAACGATCGATACCGTGCTATGTAGTTCTGAACTAATTGAATTCGAATCTTGATACTGGTATAAAAATTATAAAAAAAAAAAGAAAAAAAAATAGCGTGACTCATCGATGGTACACGCTATCGCATATAATATAAAGCTATATCAACTACCGAGTGAGTCACGCTACACTTTTAAAGAGTTATTTTATACTTTCAAAATAGAGTTGTAATACTTGAAATACTTTATATCGAAATAGCATGTAGTGGAAAAGTAATGGATATTAATATCATAACATATTCGTAAAGAATAATAAGCTAAACAATAATAGGTAATAATTACACGTTTTAAGATAACACCACTCTCTATATTCTTCGTTACTTTATAATTTCAATTGTATCGTGCTTTCAGTAAAATAATATTCTCGATATTATACGAATTATCAGTATTAATAAATCTCTCTTAATAATCATTTTTTCAAATTATACTGATTTTCTGAGATCAAAAGGAATTATCTCATTAAACGAACGAAATTACAAACTTTCAAAACTTTCAATAACAAATTTCAATAGATCAAAATCCCGCTTCCCCGAAGAAAGGGGGAAGAGGCACATGAAACGAATATAGGAATGAATCGTGGAACGTTGCGAGTGAAACGATCATTCGACAGTCGATTATTCAACCGTAACCGAATTCAATATGACTGCGATGTAACATCTGACGGATTTTCGTCTCTCGTTTACAAGGGAGACGTGTCTCGCGTCCCGAGTTATTTACCTTATCGTCGATATTTTCCATCCTCCGCGAGGAGTTAACCAAATCTTGTACACACCGGCCAATGGATTACGTTGGCGAGGATGTTCTTGCAAAGGCAGACTTATTTTTCCCGGTTGGTCAAATCCTATCCGATTTTGAAGCTCGTCGATGTATACGACCGTCAGGTACCGTAAATAGGCGAATACGTGAGACATCACGAGACATCGCGTGATTACCATATGATTTCCATTTTTTTTCTTTCTTTTTTTTTTTTTTTTTTTTTTTTTTTT
>NW_006263361.1:734252-734956 GCF_000469605.1 Apis dorsata
ACGGGCTTACGTGTTGGACAACGTGTATATCTGCGTGCTGATGCATATACTTTTCTACGTGGCTCTGTGGTACGCCACCACGGTGAGTACAAGTGATAAATTTTTTTTTAGAAAAGAATTTATAATGATATTTCTTTTTCCGAGTATTTGTTGAGAATATTAATTTTTCTTTTTTTTTTCTTTTCTATTTTGGAATTGAGTTTTGAAGTAACAAAAAAATTTTATTTTAAAAAAAAAAGAAAATATCACGTTTCAGGTGATTAAGAAAATGGAAAAGTCGAACAAGGAGATGTTAAAGATTATGGAGCAGAATAGAACGGTGCGTCTAGTTGATTGGATACCGATAGATATTCAATCATATCGATTTTTCGTTTAAACGATTGTTACAGAAATTGGACGACATAGGGGCGTTGAAGGATAAGAAAACAGAGTACGACAAGGTCGTGGTTAAAGTGGTACAGTACACGGAAAGAATATTTTTAATACTTCTTCAAACGCTATTACACTTGACACGCACACATTATTAAATTATCCTTTCAGAAAGAAACGCAAAAATTAACATCGAACGAGCTGGAAGACGAAGTAACTTAAAATCTTAACTCAACCCTCGCAATATAATAATAATCGTGGCTATGGATTTACGATCCTTAAGGATAATTATTTCATACGAAAAAGAAAAAAAAAAAAAGAAAAGAAAAAAAAAA
>NW_006263361.1:735069-736554 GCF_000469605.1 Apis dorsata
CACAATATCCTTAACCATCCAAAATCCTTAGCCTCGTCAAAAAAAAAAAAACCAAAAAGATCATCAATCCAATATAATCGGAACGAAATGATAATTCAGATGCGAAAATTGAGCACGGAGTTGATCAACGCCGCGGACAAGCTGTCAGAGTTGGAGAAGATCGTTGAGAAAGTAGCGAAAATACACCTTCTATTTACGAATCCAAAAATACCTTCGACCAACCACCGCTCAAATTCACCGATTTTCCGTTAATCCGTAGTTGATTTTCAGTACAAGTCCAGCGGGAAATCGTGCGAGAGTTCTGCGGGCGACGTCGCTGACCGAGAAAACGAGCACGCGGGCAAGAGTCTTACGGGCTCGCTCGAGAATCTCAAGGTGTGTGTTTCGATTAAACCGCCCGCAGAAAGGGCTACCCTCTCCCTACCCTACCCCTCCTCCCTCCCTCCTCCTCTTCTCGCTCTGTAATTGTCACGAGGATCGAGCGCAGGCCGGTTTCGCTTGGCGAACGTCGTTGTAACAACTTGGGCAGAGGTCTCCCCGCAAAAGCGAGGAGGACAGGACGGATTGTCGGGGAAAATTGTGTTTCGGAGAGAGGCGGCACATCTCGCGGCAGGCGAGACGTGTAAAGTTATTTCGGTGTCTGGGAACGAAATTGGGGAAAACCATGGGACTCCCGTGGTTAGTTAAGACGCATTCAAACGGGATGAGATTTCGGATGAGGGAAGGGTTTAATGCTGATGCTGATTATCGCTGTGTTATCGTTTGGGATTGTGCGCCCACGATGGATCTGGCCCATCGTGATTCTTAATTGATAATTGCAGCGATACTGTGGTACGTGTTGGTCAAAGATTTCACTTTTGGTATTTACAGCGTATAAATATGAATAGGTAATTTCGAGAGAGATAATTTTATGGAATCTAATGATTATAAATTTTTGTATCTGTGTGTATATGTGTTAGTTGGTATCCATGGTGATTCTTAATTGATAATTGTGCCGATTATTGTATATTGTAGTATGCTGATCAAAGATTTCACTTTTGGTATTTATAGTGTACAAATATGAATAGGTAATTTTATAGAACCTAATGATTATAAATTTTTGTATTTGTGTATATATGTGTAAGTTGGTATCCATGGTGACTCTTAATTGTACCGATATTGTAGTATATTGATCAAAGATTTCACTTTTGGTATTTATAGTGTATAAATATGAATAGATAATTTTATGGAATCTAATGATTATAAATTTTTGTATCTGTGTGTATATGTGTTTAGTTGGTATCCATGGTGACTCTTAATTGTACCGATATTGTAGTATATTGATCAAAGATTTCACTTTTGGTATTTATAGTGTATAAATATGAATAGATAATTTTATGGAATCTAATGATTATAAATTTTTGTATCTGTGTGTATATGTGTTTAGTTGGTATCCATGGTGATTCTTAATTGATAATTGTGCCGATTATTGTATATTGTAGTATG
>NW_006263361.1:736858-741847 GCF_000469605.1 Apis dorsata
ATATTTATAGTGTATAAATATGAATAGGTAATTTTATAGAACCTAATGATTATAAATTTTTGTATTTGTGTCTATATGTGTAAGTTGGTATCCATGGTGACTCTTAATTGTACCGATATTGTAGTATGATCAAAGATTTCTCTTTTGGTATTTATAGTGTATAAATATGAATAGATAATTTTATGGAATCTAATGATTATAAATTTTTGTATCTGTGTGGATATGTGTTTAGTTGGTATCCATGGTGATTCTTAATTGATAATTGTGCCGATTATTGGATATTGTAGTATGCTGATCAAAGATTTCACTTTTGATATTTATAGTGTATAAATATGAATAGATAATTTTATGGAATCTAATGATTATAAATTTGTGTGTGTGTGTGTGTATGTGTATAAGTTTTGTAAATCGTAATAAATACGTGGAAATGTTTGTGGCTTGCTTAGATACTCGAACCGTCATTTCCACCGCCCATGCCTCCGGAACCTCCGCCCAGGAAATATGGGATCTTTGTCACTCGACCTCCTGGCCAACGTCGTCCCGCAATTGCAGCTGCGTCTACACCACCAAAAATCGGATTCAAGTAACTATGCTTCTGTCGAGGCTTCCTCGGAATCAGCAATTTATCAACGTTGAGTATTTCTTTTTCTTTTTTTGCTTTTCTCATCTTCCTTCTTTTCTTCGACTATATTTTCTGTTAAGAATTTTTCCAAATTTAATTACTAGAATTTTAAATGGAATCCTTCCCTTTTCAATCGTGGAAATCAATTTTTTTTTTTTATTATGTATCTTATAAATTTTTATAAGAAGAATATAACGTAATGAAAATGTACAACAAGTTTTATTAAATAGAAGTTATTTTTCGTAATTAGTGATGTTTTGTATTTATTGTTGAATTGAGGAGGATAAATGTCTATGATAAATGCTAATTAGTTTACCTACTAGTTTTGCAGGGAGAGAGTAATGTGTTTCTAATTCGCTTTCTCTTTTCCCTGTCAGCAATACGAGTAATTGAAACATTAACTAGATATATAATTGAAGCTATTCATAACTTTCTGAAATACATGAATTAATAAGTGGAAGTTAGAGGTTATGCGCTTCAGAAAATCATCTCGCTCGAACTCGTTCGGATGCAACAACTTTCGAATTAATAAAAGTCGAGTTTGATCGTTTGATTTTCAGAAACGGAAAAATTGATCTGGAGTGGTGGAGATCGCCGACACAATGAAAGAAAAAGGAAACGATACGATAAATTTTGGAACAATGCCACTTCGTCGCGATTGAATGTGAAGAAATTGAACAGTGAAACTCTGAAAAACGTGACGCCCCTTACTAAATCTTTGTTGGGTCTCGTCACTATTTTCACGAAGGAGAAATTTTAAATTTCTGTCGAAACGTCAAATTTGTGTCAAATTCGTATTTAAAACTGTGTGTCTATTTTTGTATTATTTTGTGCAATATAAACGAAAAAAAAAAATAAATTTTTGAACTATTATTTTATACAAAAATTCATATTCGAATATATTTGGTATGTAAAACGATATAAAAATTATTACGTATAAATAATACTTTTTTGAAGTTGTTGTCTCATTTATGCTAAAATTAAAAAAAATTTTATCAATTCCTCCATCTATAATATTATAAAACCATATAATATTCGTATTAAAATTATATAATACTATGCATTATATGTAACATCAATCACGCAATAATATTATAAAAAAATTCATTCGATTCATCTTTTTATCCATTTACATATTTTATTTGAAATATTCGTTGAATATTTATCACTATATATTATTAAATATTTATTAAATATTTATATATTAATTTATTATATATTTATATATTAAAATCATTTGTAATCTCCGTTTTTTTTGCTGAAGATTACCAAACCAAAAAAATCCCGGCAAATAGTACGATAAGAGAATGTTTGGGTAGATGAGGAAAATTAAAAAAAAAAAATAGAGCTTCATTTGGATGCACACCTCGTAGAAAAAAGAGACTCTCAAGGTAAACGAGTAATTGCACTTGATTAACCGGACCTAAAAGATTTTATGAAAGTAAAACAGGAGTTATGTATATATGTGTGTGTACAGGAGTACGTGATTCTGATCTGATCTGGAAATACTTGTGTCACTATCCTTGAAAAGACTAGTTATTATTGAAAAGTCTGTTTTATCTTGGACAAAAATAACGTGAAATTGGAAAATAATAATGAAATTTGATGAAGGAACATTTATTATTATTAATTTATTATTATTAATTGTATAAAACAAAGAGTTTTTAGTCTACCTCGATCTCTTTAAAGATTGGATATTGTCATATTTAATTAATAATTTTCAACATTTATTTATTTTATTAGGTAACTTTATTACGTAAAGACAGTGTGGACATTTCACAATGATGAGATCATATTAATCTTTTTTAAAATTTTTCTCATCTTATATGAGAAGAGGGATTTCAATTTTGCAAAAAATGAAGAAAAAAAAAATTAAAAAACATCGATGTAGAGAATATTTTCAGAATATATTAAGAAATAAGATTTCTATAATTAATTTTGAAATTAACTTGGTGTTTTTTAATTCTTTACCTTAAAATTTATTGTTAATCATTTAACTCCGTAATCAGAGTTTGAAGAATCGAAAGTGAATATCTTGTTACAGATACAACATGCCTGTATCGAATTGAAATTATTAAACGGTGACACAATTGCGACGGGATGTTATAATTCGAGATGTTAATGAACAAAGCCTGTTTGACAAATCAATCCATGTTCAATATCTTCGCGGGAATTTACAATCTTTACCTTGGAAAATAAGAAATATGATAAATATTTATGTGTTGCTTGATACGCAGAAAAGAAGAGAGAGAGAGAGAAAGAGAGAAATAAAGTGAAATGAAAAAAAATATATACCTCTTTAATTTCACAAATATATGTATATAATATTTTACTTTCAAAAATTAATTATAGATATAGAATTGCAAATAAATAAAAAACTGCAAATATTTCCTCGCGTACGAGAAATATAAAACTAACTAATATATAAATTACATATATACAGAATACATTAGAATTTTATATTAAGATAAAATAAGTACGTTGTTAAGTTTTTTATTCATTACTACATAAAATAAAATAAAATAATATTTGTTTAATTAATTATAAAAAACACTCACATTTAATGTATTCTAAAATATTATAAAAGTGTATATTAAACATGTTCAATAAGGAAAAAAGAACGCAAGAGTGAATAATACTTTCACGAACTTTGTATAAAAATACATATTCTCGTACAAATTCATAATTCATATACAACAATGAATACATTTTATTTCTCGTCAATCCTCTTAACATTTCTAATATTTCTCTATATTACTTGACTTATCATATAATTAAAATCAATGGAATTTTTTTTAGCTTAAACTTTAAAAAAAGCTGAAAAATCGAAGAATAAAATCGATAATTTCGTATATACCTGTTCCATTCAACGAGGGGAAAAAACGACGCTCGCGCATCCGAAACAAAGGATACACTTCCTACGTGTTTGCCCCGATTGGCAAACAAACGAGCACAAGATCGGCCGATCCGATCGCTACGAGCTGCGGCCGGGTGTCCAACTTTCACTGACAACTCGTTAGGTCTGCCGCCATGGTTTCGAATCATTCACAGTCATTGCGCGACGTCGGTAGACTGCGGTAGCGACGCTCGAACACCTCCGTCGTTCGTCGTCAAACGCATTCTTTTCAATTCGCTGTACTTGACCCATTCGATCGTGTTACTTAACCGGAATAATTATTTCCACTCGTCCGCGATCCGCGTTGTTTCTAATTAAAAAAATTAGAAAGCTTCATTATCGTTACAGTTTCAGAGTGTCGATGGTTTCACTTCTTCACGAGAGTTGTATTTGTAATTTGCGTTTAAGGAAATTGGATTTTTTTACGTGTTAACAGAATTCGAAGGAATTTGGAAGGGAATTTGGAGGAATTTTTTTTTTTTCTTTTTCGTACGATGGAAATATAGTTTTGCTTTGGAGTTGTCGAGTATCGCGACGATTTGAACGTATCGAAGAAAGTGGAAGTGAATAGAAAGCGAAAGTTCTGCTGTAACATCCTACAGTCTGAAAGTCGACGATCTCTGGACACGGGCGTGCGATGCGTCGTCCATGTTACTCACAGGTATGTATTTTTTTGTTAATTTGCATTTATGCGCTGTAGAAAATCGGATTAAGGCGTTCCAATATGGCTGTTGCGTAACACGTACTTATGTTCTCCTTTCGAATTCTTAAGAAGTCGAGCGTATGTTTATCATTCTCTATAAGTTCTACGATTAATATTCTGCATTCGAATCTCAATTAATTATACAAGAAACTTAAAAAAAATTCAATTATATTTCTCTAATTTTACTCTAAATAAAAATTTATATATCAGATGTAATTTAATTATCACATTTTTCGAAAGATCTTCAATTTCATAAAAAAAAATTACCCTTTCCAACCCAAATTAAAATTTACCTCCACATACTATCAAATTCGAGCCATTCTCTATCTGATATAGTTTTTTTTTTTTCACAAATACAATATCTCTTCTCGCATACTCATCAAATCCAAATCTCAATTAATTTCACACACACACACACAAAAAAAAAAGAAAACAATATCTCTATTCTCACAATTCCAAAACTTCATTTATCTTTTCCAGACACCAATTAAACTCAAACTGATTGATCACGCCTTCTTTCGTTCCACAAAACGATATCTCCAGTTTCACAATTCCAAGGCTTCGTTATCCTTTCTCCTCGAATAATCGAATCCAATCGATTCCTTTTTCAAAACAATCTTTTCAACTTGTAACGAGAAACCGCATCATCGCATCATAAATTCCAATAAAACGCTCGATCGCTTTCTCGATCAGAATCAACATTCACGACGCGCTACGCTCACGCGATCGAATCGAAATAATATATATATAAAAAAAAAAAAAAAAAAA
>NW_006263361.1:742252-759347 GCF_000469605.1 Apis dorsata
CCGGAGGCATGGTCATGGACACAAGCACCGTGCGGCTGGTCATATTCCTCGGCATGTTCCTCATGCTGGCGGGCGACTACACTTACCTGATCACCGCGATTTTCGGCCGGTCGGGCGGGCAAAACGTCACGGAGCCGAGCAAAAGTCCCGAGAGCCAAGGGAGGAGCAACGATCCCGAGGGCAGGTTAGCCCTGTCCGTCACCAAGAAGATGGACGAGAAGGAGAACGGTAAGGGATAATAAATTGATCTCGTCGCAGGATGTTCGTAACGTGTTCTATTCGTTCTAATTCGTGGGAATATTTATGATGAAGCGAGTCACGAAGCGGGCTCGCGTGCGGAGCGTTCGTGATTTCATTGGAAGATATTTTAAATTTGGTTTAGAAGGCTGGACGAGTGTTTAGAAAGGAGATTCTGACGTTTGTAATTTGATATATAACTTGAATTTTTGTTGAATTTTGTTTGCCACTTTTTGATGTTTGTTATTTCGAAAGAAGCATAAATAATAATCTTTTTAATTAATAATATTTTCTAGAGTAATAAATATGAATAAGATTACACGTATGTATATTTTTCTCTCTGTCGAAATTTTTTATGATGTTTTTATATATCGTAATTTTAAGTGCACGTGATATTTATCGTACCGTATGCGTGATTCATCGAGACTTTCTTCTTTGATGTGATTAATGGTAA
The DNA here is from genome assembly GCF_000469605.1 of Apis dorsata. Classification (NCBI taxonomy): domain Eukaryota; kingdom Metazoa; phylum Arthropoda; class Insecta; order Hymenoptera; family Apidae; genus Apis; species Apis dorsata. The sequence goes on from NW_006263361.1 coordinate 742,944, forward strand.
TTGACAAGAGATAATGTTTCTTCTCAATTACTCTTTTCTCCGTACAAGTCAATTGTTCGAGTTCGAGAAAAGATTTTTTAATCGTTTTCGCCGCACTCTTTGCTTTTGTAAATTTAACGAAACACGCTCGATGAAGTTTATAAGGAAGTCTTTTGCTGGTAAACATTCGTCCATTTAGCACATCCTTATTGAGTATCTTATGTCATATTTAAGCAGAATTATCGTGATCGTGACAATCGACTATTGAAAAATTCCATAGTCATTCGGCTTGATTAATTATATTTTTTTATCTCATTAACGGATTAATCGAATTAATTAACGAGGATCAAGCAAGTTCCACTTCTATTTCAAGAGATCGAATTGTTTGATTATAAAATATATTTCAATACGTGTTATTCCCGCGATTTCTTTTTCTTTTTTTTCTATTTATATTTCGATAATTTATTATCTTGCATCTTTCGAATATCTCTGTAATTGCCGACAAATTTCTCCACGTGTAAAAGGTACTTAATCCTCGTTTTGCTACTTCGATGGTTTCTTTAATTAAATGAAACCGACGAGAAACTTATAATTTGATTCAATTGGGGGCAAATTAAGGTGAATATTCACAGAACGAACGAAGATTGAGGAGAAAATATCTGTTACTTTTAATTTAATTATTAAGTTAAATATCTTCGTGCGCAACTCGTGCGTTTTCTCTGAAAAGTAAAAGGATAATCCTTGATTCTTGACACGGTGCACTACGTTACAGGCGTACTATACGGACTCAGAGTCAGAATCAGATTCTGGAACGTGTGATATCAGATATTCATTGGATCAATAAGAGGTTTACACGTGTTCTAATAATATGGATTAATTTGCAGCAATTTCACGGCGTGCAAGAATGATGACGACGATCAAGACTGCTTGTTTGCCCAAGCTGATATGCGAACTGACCTCGTCCGTCAATCAGGATCAGCTAAGCGAAATGGAAAGGTCCCTGTTAAATTTAATCAGGTAAACGATAAATTGCGTTTATTTCTTTGTCCCTCGTGTTTGATAAGTTCAAGGCCTAAGAAAAAAAAAAAAAGAACAAGTAGCTAACGAAACAGCGTTACATTTGACAATTTTTTACTTTCCAAGTACAAAACGATGATCCGAGCATTTCATTAGACTTGAGCGATTAATTTTGTTCGAAATTTTGGTCGATATTTGCTTCCGTGGAATTTTTTTATCGAGTATTATTTATTCTTTCATTTTGAATACAGTGAAGTTACAAGTAGCATTCCACAGGAAGAAATATTCTAATTTTATTTTAATTTGTAAATACGATTGACACGATTTCTCAAATTCTTTTTTTAATTTACTTTCAAAATTTCTTTCCATTTACAAAACTGTTCAACGTGAAAACTTTTTAGAAAACGATTTATCCATCGGTGAATACTTAAAATTTTCTGGAATCCGTTTTCGAACTTGGCTCGAGCTTGTTTTGCTTTAGTGAAAGAGGTGAAACAGAATATGAACAGAAAAATCAATATAATTACACGTTGTTTAAAATTGTTTATTAATCGTTCGTAAAGAGTGATTTACGTTGAAATTTTATGGATGATCAAGCAATTTTGCGATGGAAACTCTTACAACGATTCATAGGGTGCTCGTATAACTTGTTTACTTTCCACTTTGCCACTTTCTCTTTCAACTTTCGATCGCCATTAACAGTAACATAACAACCGAACTAATCTCGCGCGAATCAACTCGCGGTTCATAAGATTCTCGAAATGTCAATAAAGATAGCATAACAATTATCTCAGACTCGTGGTACGTGTATCCTATCGTGAGATAATATACAACTTATCAACTTTTTATATTCCTCGATGATGCTCCTTATTTATGTGAAAAAAAATCGTATTTTATAATCGAATCTTCGTCCAACGAAAATAGAAATTTAGAGACGACATCGCATATTTTTCTTCTTTCGAACATCATTTTTTTCTCAATTGAAGTTATCTTGATATCCTTCTAAAAATTTAAATCGATATCTTCGATTTAAAAAAAAGAAAATCCCATTCAATCCTTCTTATCCAAAAACCTCCATTAAATCTCCAAAAATATTTAACAAATTTACAAATTTCACAAATTTTCAGAAAAGACTCGCATCGTAAACATTAGATAGAAAAAAAGAAAAAAAATAATCAGCCTAGTTTTCGAATCAGCCTATCCCACACCATCCATTCCGAAAACCCTCATTAAACCCTTCCCACGCTCAAAATCTCTCGCAACGTTCATAAACAACAATCCACACGCTCCTCTCTCTCTCTCTGCCTCCCTCCCTCCGTAGAATTAAACGTCAGCTCGTCGGATTACCTTCCAATCTCCAGATTACACCGATGGAGCGACGCGCGCGCCGGATAGCTCGCTTCGATCCTCGCGAATATCGATCAACCGGCCGCGCTCCAACGCGGAACAACAACAACAACAACAACAACAACAACAACTCGCTGTTTGCAGCGAGGGGGGACAAGCACAAAACAAACGTCAGTTCGATATCTCGCTAAACATATGCACGGGTCGAACAGTCAGCCTCGATATCGCGCAACAAGCGCGAGAATCCGCGTGTCATCGAAAATTGGATGGCCTGGCTAACTACCGGACGGAGGAGGGCCGCCATTTTCCCAATTTTCCTCGTCGCTTGTCGGCGAATCGTCGCGCCGATTCTCCGAACGAACGGACGAAAATTGGATGATACGCGCCCGTATCTCCGCAATTTTCGTTTACGATCCGAAAGGCGAACACGCGACGCGTTATTTGGATAATGCGAGCCATTTTGCCCGCTGATTAAAAGCAAAGTTATGTCGAACCGGTCAAATATTGACTCCGACAATGGCCACGGTTTGCTTCGCCTCGACCCTGTGCATTGCTGGGAATTGGTGGAGAGTTTTTTATTTTTCCGAAAAATGGTTCGTTTCGGTAGCACTCAATGATTTTGCCAGCTCTTTTTTTCTTTGGTCAATGGATTTTTACGAATCTTTCTCTCTCTTTTAAATTTTGTCGATATTATTGATCGAGAGAGCAAGTTACTTAAGGAGTGTAAAATATATTTTCGAAATATTTTCGATTAATTTTTCTTTTTCGACGTTTGTTCGAATTTGAGGAAATTGGAACGAGGAAATGGACGTTTCTTGTTTCGCGATGGTCGAGGAATTTTCAATTAAAGGGAAAGTTTCTTCTTTCAAATTGATAAATTTTAAGAACAAATTGAATTAATTCCTTTCCGGAACGATTTGTTCGCTTCTCCCTTTTCGATTATTCCTCGAATTCTTGACAAATTTTAAATTGGAAACTGAGATAAAAATCATCTCTTCTCTATCTAATTCTAAATAATAAAATTCTCTCGATTATTTACAAAGAAAGCGTGACAAACGTTAGGAATAGGAAAGAAGTTGCTACTATTTCCGGCCATTAAAGAGCGGACGGTTCTCCAACGAGCGAAAGAGGTCGGAGTACAACAAGTGAAAGTTTCCATCACTCTTACGTAAGTTCCACTTCAAAAAGGGAACGACCTGTGTATGTACATACTTACAAACCCGACCAAGATTATCTTCGTTATAACGATCCATCACTTTCCTTTTCACGGCTTATTCAATCTTTCGACTTTCTACGACGGCACTTCGAGCATCTCTCGATCTGAATTTCTTCTCTTGAATTTTTTCCTTTTTTTTTCCCCCTCCCGGATGTGGATAATCATGCGGAGAATCGATGATCTCGTGTCGTGTAATTCTCGAGAAGAAGGTATTTTTCTATATTTTTCTTTTTTCTTTTCTTTTTTCTTTTTTTTTTTTTTTTAGAGAAAAAAGGAGATACAGAATGATAGCTCGGCTTTAACGATTAATTCACCGTGGTTACCTGACTGCGATGCTTTATCTCGCGAAATTACACGTGGCGTTTCCACTCTTCCGCTCGAAGAAGTAAATTTCGCGTAGCCCGAGTTTAATTGACAGCAATTAAGGCTTTGAATCCCGTGTTCCTTTTCCTTCCTTTGCGATTAATTAACTATTTGATCTTGTGGAAGAGCAATTTTTTGCAAAAGGGTTGATGAGAATAAGATTGATTGCGTTGGATTCGCCCTTTCACGTGCACTTTAAACAAATTAAAATTTCTTTCAATTCGATAAAATTCAAGTTGAAAAATATATATATATATCAGTTGTCAAGATTCAATTATTCTTTCAACATCGTAGACGGTAGAGTTTTCAAATATATTTTACACGCGTATTCTTCGTAGATCTTCGCCGAATCTTCTCTCTTTACAAATCGAAATCAATGAGAAATAGCATTTTCCTCCTCCCCCTCTATTCTCTCCCATTTCCCGCCCAACGAAGCGTTAAATTAAAATGTCCTCAAACGCGGTATAAAGGAAGCGGAAGAGAAAAAAAAAAGAAGAAGAAAAAAAAACAGAGAAAGTAAACGAGGAAACGGAGGAACGATGTCGCGATGGATCGTGGTTAACGTCCCGGAAGCGACTCGCTTTATATTTACTTTTATGCGTGCGTAAACGCCGTTTTCCGCAGCGAGGCCGATTTTTATTGGATCGCTCGAGGTTTGGAACCGATCAAGATGGAAAAGCTAAGAAGCCGTTTTGCCTGTATCCTCGTTATGCTCGCCTCGAGGGCCAGGGATCGTAAAAGGCCAAACAGGGAGATTTCCCTTTTGCGAGACGTCTTCCTCGTGCGAGCGATGCGTGACGAAACTGCTTCTTGCAAAACGCTCTCTTCATCCAGCTAGCCTTCTTCTTCTTCTTCTTCTTCCTCCTCCTCTTCGAGATCGAGAGAGCTTCCTTATTTCCGCCGAGGAGTATTTTTCTTTTTTCTTCAGCCGGGTTGCGGTCCATGGATACGATCGACGATCGTTGTTCCTCCTCGAGATCGTGACTATCCTTTTCGAGTCAATTTATCGGCCAGTGATTCGTGATCGAGTGATTTTTAAAGCGAACAAGTGTATAATTGGATCTGCGATTTTAATTTTAAATTTTGTCAGAGGCGATGTAAATTCTTTTTTTTTTTTTTTTTTTTATAGGTTTTTGTTTTAGGTGGATGTTTTCCTTTTTTTCGATGATTTTGTAATTTTGAATAATCGTCGATTATCGTTTCTTCTCTCGAAATTTTGAATATCCGAGTTTTCGAGTGATCTCGAAACAGATGTGATTGGACATCGTGATTTTACATTTTATATCTTGTTTTTTTTTCTGTTTTTTAGAGACGATGCAAATTTTTTTCGTTCTTATAAGTGAGGAAGTGATGGATCTTTTTCAATGATTGTAATCGTTGGTTGTTGTTTCTTTCTGAGCATTCTTTAAATCGTCGAATGATCTGTTTGGATCGATTGGAACAGTATATAATTGTGATTTTAATTTTAAATTTTGTCACGATGACAAGGATGTTTTTCACTGATTATAGTTTTATTGATTGTTGTTTTTTTTAAGGTCATTTTTGAATTAAATTAAAAGCAAATGTTTCTGTTTCTATAACATATAAATAAAATAGCGAGGAAAAGAGATCAAGTATTCTTTCATATAGTTTATCTATATCCGCATATTTTCCTTCGCAATTAATTAATTAATTATAAGTCATCAAGATCAATTACATCTTGCACGCACGGAATTAAAGATTATTCGATAAAATTTCAATAAGTATCGACAATAAGTATCCCATATTCCCCGTTTTCATTAGGAGTGAAAATATCGAATTTCTCGAAAGAATAAAAAATTCCATCGAAATGCCATAAATTCAGCTGAAACCGATCGAATTCCAAAGTGGAACGAAATAGAACAGTGAAATTGGAACGGATCGAAAGTTAAAATTATAGTGGCGAGTGGGCGAGCGTGTGATTAGCCGGAAGTGGCTATTTTTCTTCATCCAACCTCTTTCGCAGTCGAGAGCGGGGAAAGACGGCTGGCTGGCTGGCTGGCTGGGTTGGAGGGATTTTCAGTCGATTTCGATCCGAGCGTAAACCGGATTTACAGACAGTCGTCGATATCGAAAGTAAAAGGCGACTCGCCTTGTGCCTGTTCTTATGTGCTTCGTGCCTCGACCAGTTTATCATGGTCAACCGTTACGAAAGTGGAGTTCGATTTCGTGCATGCCATTGGCGTCGACGCCTGTCCATTATTCTTTATTCACCGTTTCGAAACGTGGTTTTCGCGACTGTGGCTCTGGTTCTTGCGAAACACCACGTCTCGAATATGACACCTGTTTCGTATTCATTCGCGCTGAGTTGTGCGCGCAAAAGCGTAGGAAAAATTGATGATTTATCCGAATTATCGAACGAACGAATGAGTAAGTTTCTTAAGTGTAACGATTTTTTTTTTTTTTTTTTTTTGCGATCACGTTGCGCATCGTTGGATGCTCCGTTTTTAGAAAATTTATAATGGCTGGATTTCACTGTGTGCAGAATGAGAGATTTCCACAACAATAAGGTATTCATCGGAGCATTAATGAGAATATGTTAATGATTCTGTGATATGGGGGAAAAAAGAGAAACTGTAGAAAATTAGAAAACAAATTTTTTTTATTAATGGTTCTTCGCGTAATGATCTAATAATCAAAAATGGACTTTATTCCACTACGATTACACCATTTGATTGATTAATATTTTTTTCAACCACACGAAGAAATTTGTGCTTATTATATTTGCGTTTCTAAATTTTTGTCCAGTATCTCAGTCAATTTTTATCGCTATGATTGATAAATGTAACTGTAATCTGAGCCCGTCTTTGATCATCGTTTAACCCGATCTAACCTCGTCATCTTGCAAAATGAAACGAACGATAACATCACGATTAACGATGATTATTAAGTCTATTGGATATCAACATTATAAGATCATTTTAAAAGTTCTTTTAAGAACAAATTTATTCGGCTAAGTTTATTAATTTATTAGGAAAGTTATCGAAGTTTCGATTCATTATCGGAGTTTTCTCTGATACTCTGAAAATTTGAGAAGACTTTAATTTGCAAGAATTAAAAGTTTCACCTTTCAACTCGAAATGGAAATTCGATAATAAATGTTTAATTAATTTTTTGCGTCACGAAATAATATTTTGATTACGCGGATAGGAGAGTAGATGAATATTTCATGGAAACTTTTTCAGGGACACGAGCTTGAGCACGTTGGCGGAAGTGCCCTCGAGGTACCACTTCGCCGCGCATATGGGTCAACTGATATCCGGCGTGGAAGGTCAAGGATGCCATAATTTCTACCCCACCTGTCCGCTGCCTGGATCCAGCGTTCTCAACATGATGAAGAAGATTCGATTGCGCTGACGCGACGGAATCGCGTAGAAATGAAAGAGAGAGAAAGAGAGAGAGAGAGAAAAAGAGAAAAGGAAAAAAAAAATACGACGACTCAACCTGTGATATCGCAGACGATTCCTCTTCTAAATTTTCTGTAACCAAAATCTCGAACGAGCGATCGGATGGATTGTTCTGAAGGGAAATTTTGAACGAAAAGAATATCCCTGATATTATTTTAAGTTACAGTGATAATATTTTGAAATTATCTTCAGCACGATTAGAGAAACTCGCGCGTAGATTAAGTATATTTAAGGAATGATTTTTATCAAGTTATCCAATAGTATTTCAAATATATTCCAATAATCATTGGATTATATGGCGATTTATCGATGTAACATAGCTTTAGATTAAGAAAAGTATGTAAGAAGTGATAATCTATATTAGTAATAATTAATCTTTGTGAATCTCGTGTATAATCGAGAAGAAAGAAAAAAAAAATCTGATAATAATTATTTATTTCTTTCGCCGTTAATATTCTCGATAACTTTCGATTATGTTTTAACGCAATGTATACAAAGTGTTAAGATTATGAATTATATGTATAATGAAATATCGTATGTCTTATCCATTGATGCAAATAAAAATTCTTTCACACGTGAACCCTAACGTTTCTTCGAAAATTCTTCGTCTCGTGCTTTTCCTTTTTATACATATACTCTTCGAATGTATGATTATTAAAAAGATATTTCAAAAGTTTGGAAAGATTTTTTTTTCAAAATTTTCAAAGATCGTCGAATCGTTATTGACACACTGTTCAAACATTTTTATTAAAGATGCCGATATCCGAGCACATTTTCGAGCATATCTTTGCTCGATTACGAAATATTTTCCACGTTTTCGAGAATAAGAGAGAGCAATGGTCGGTTTCCATCGTGATTTTACATAATATTCAGAGTGTAAAAGCTGTCGTAATGGCTCTTCACCAGGGAAACTCGTTCCTTATAATTATTTCTCGCGCGCACCACCGAAAAGTCAAAGTTTCTAATTTGCTCCACGCCAATTTATGTTCTTTCTCGTTGCTCGTTATCGTCTCGCGATGCTTTTTTCCGGAATTAAGAGAAATAAGTACTCAAATATCGATCGTGAACTGTACAGCTTCTTTAGAATTACATGGAAATTTATCGAAAAATAAGTCAAAACCTTAAAAACTCTTCTCTTTTTCTTTTTATCATGCGATTGAAAATAATTGCATCTAAATCTATCACGTGATCGATATTCGTTTCGAATATCGTGTCGTTCCTTTCTTTTTTTTATTTTTATTTATTTTATGCAAAGTAATTACCCACCAGTTTCAATCCATTTAAATTTATATTCAATTACTGTCCATTATTAAACGATTTAAACCAACAATGATTTAGCCTTTATTCAAAATGCAGGTACGATTGCGCGAACGATGGACGGATAGAATAAGAAAAAAATATTGGAAAATAATTCCTAAACGTAGGTATTTACCTCCAAAAATTTTTCAAGTCTTCACTAAAACTACATTCTCGCCGCTATCCTTTTTAAAAAATAAAAGTCTTCCGCTTGGTCCAAAGGGGAGAGGGAGGGAAAAAAGCAATTCTTACGGGGGTGATTCCGCGTAAGAAAACAATCCGAACAATTTACAGGGGCGTCGGAAGCGGCGAAAAGTTATTGTAATAATCTCCGGCGCCTTTTATCGGCTTAAGCGCAACGCCAGGCGGGCTTCCTCCCCGTAACGATCGCGATGAGGATCGTGCCAAAAACGACGGCGACCAGTTACGATCCCGTGGCATCTCGTTCAGCAAAAATGATCGGAGGCGTTTTCGTTTATCGCGCGCCAACTCGCAAGAAATCGTGGATCCCCTGCTGCGTTCCGCTCGAAACAACGTCGCGACGATCCACCACCGCCTTTGGAACGAGTTCCGGGCGATATCGCGGATTTATTTGTATTTTAAACTTTGGAAAAAAAAATTTTTTTTCGATCGTAATCGATTGTGAAAGCAATTGGAGAAATTGCAAAAAATATCGAAAATTTTGAAAATCCAGCATGTAAAATTGCTTTGGAAAGAAGCGAGAAAGTGGAGAAGTTAAAAATATATATATTGAAAATAGTATATTTTTCGAAGAATTAATTTTTAATATAATAGAGATGTGTAATAATGAATCGATTATTGAAATTACTCGTAAAATTTCTTATCTCCAATTACATCTTACTTTCCATTATATAACTGGATATCTAAACATCATCGTGAACGCAGGAAATCGATCATTGGTCTCTGCGGCCAGGTAAAAGCGCATCGACGACACACATTCGCGTTAACGTGAACGAGGACACGATAGGAAAAACAACGTTTCATTGAGCAACGATTCGTTTAAGCGTAATCGGTATCGTTCTCCAAGAAATCGATTATATTCTTACGGAGTAACAGCTACGTGATCGCACTTAAGCGTTTACCGACACCATTTTTATCTACCATTACGAGATAATGCTTCAAAAAAACATCACTCAAAAAACCTTCAACTTAATCGACGCTCTCCATAGCTAGATTTATCCTATAAAAATTTCTTTAAAAAAGTGAATAAATAAACACAACTCTCGATACTATTACACTTGTACAAGTATTTCAAAACTGATAAAAATCTTACATTTCCATTACATTCATATAATTGAAATTGTCAAATCTCTCAATATATATATTTAAAGAATCTATAAATCTTACGTTCTCGTTAAATTTATATAGCTTTAAAATTTTTTTTCAAATCTCTTTCACTTTCACTTTCTTCCTCGAATTCGACACTTATTATCGATACACTCCGACTTTCAAATACAATGAAAAACTTTTGACTTTCACTCTCGCACCCTTCACCTTCCTCCGATCGAAAAGAGAGATCCATGGATCTCGAGTCTTTTTTCGCTCGAATATTCGTTTAGTTCTTAAATCGAACTCGAAATGCCACTCGTTTCCGCTCGACGGTTCAACGGCCACTCCCAAAGCCCCGACGGTCAGCGCGCCTCGGACCCCTGTTAACCCTCTGTCCACCACTTTCGATTTCCTTCGAGGCATCGGCCGACATTCCATACGGAAACTTTCCATCGTGGAAAGCGATCGAAAGCAAAGAGTCGGAACGGATTCGAAACCGTGACGACGACCTTGCCGAGGGTCGGCCACGGCTCTGCAAGAGGAGGATCGGCGGCGACGTCGCGTGCGGTTCCTGGTGGCGCACTAAATGTCGCAATCGGTCGCAGCCGATCGTTCGAACGGCTCGTTGAAGGAAGGGGTCGAACACTTTCTCTCGGACGCGGCGAACCAGCGTACGAGCCGACGAGAGGAACACTCGGCCACGAGTTTTTACCAAAGGAACAACTAGTCCGCCGTCACGTTTCCGTCACGGTGCTCCTCCGCCTGTAGAACAGGTCTCTCAATTTCGAAATCGTTCTGGATTTCTAAATGAACAGTGTGTGCCGGGGTTGATTGAGTTGTTTACGACTGGTTTGTGCATCCAAGTGTTTCTATTGATCTCTTAATTTTGGATTCGATTTGTTCGGATCGAAGATTTAGGATTAGATCTGTAATCGTTGAAATAGAATTTATGTACATGGATTTGAATCGATTTTTAGATCTCTATTGAGTATTGTGTAGAATTTCTGTGACGAAGTATGTTTGAATTGATCGAATATATATCTCGTTATAGCATATAGAATTATTCTTTAATGCATATTAATTATTATAAGAATTTTCATGTATGTTCAGAGACAAATGTGTTTTTCTTTTTTTTTTTTTTTTGTTCTCTTCACAGGAATCGTGTCAAGGATTTCTTGTTGGAACGTATATTAAATCGAAACTCTCTAAGCAAACAAAGAATCCGAGAATAATTTAACTGATTTGTCGTTATAGCGTTCCAAGATGCGATTGACGCAAGCCTCTTCCATTCTTGGGTGTTGGTTCTTGGCAGTGACGTTGGTGGACGCCGCGCCGAACCCAGAGGAACCATTGTTCAATCTTCCCGTGCAGCTGATCGGCTTCCCGGTGATCGTAGCCACTGTGAGGATCACCAACTTCGTAAAGAAACTCGCCTACTCGTTGAACCCAGGTAATTGCCTAAACTAATATACCAAACGAAACGAAAGAAATAATTCAAATGAAACATATTCCAAACGAACGAGATCAATTCTAATTCAAAGTTCTAATTCAAAGTACGATGATCTCCATGATCCTGAAATCAAACGCGAGAGTAGAATCAGTTTCGTCCAATTACACGATCGAGGGGATCCGTGGAGAAGTACTCGCGGCCAAGTTCAACGCTCTTCGCATTGATCGATCGCGAAAAGAGTTGAACTTCATCGTGCAGGTAATTCATAGTATCGAGGCGTAGAATCGAGCGGCGAGAAAGCGAAAGTGTTCCACTTGTTGCGACTTCTCTACTAGGAATAAACGAGTAAACGTGTGATGGCTCGTTGTTCTTCCTTGCCTTTTGAGACGAGACTCGTTCTAATTAGGATTAATTCGTTCTCACTGAACGCGGAAAAATTTCTCCTTTCCATTTGTTGGTCGAAAATAACGAACGAACCGATATTACCTTGGGAATGAAATGAAATTTAATTAATTTAATTTAGATCTCGAGACGAAGGTGGATATTGAAATTTGTTATCGCTCGATGGACAATTATAATTTTGCAGCAAAGAAATTGGTTTAATTATAATAAAATCGACAAGATTTTGTTTCATCCGGATAAAGAGATTTCGATAATTCGATAATTCGACAGGACGGGGAATTTGGCTGTCTGAAATTTGACGAGCAATAGCAGGCAAACACGCGACCGCGGATGGATAACGTCAATATTCGTTAAAGTGAACGTTGAAGAAGTCAGGATTGGTTGGATTGGTTGGATCAGTTGAGAGGGTAGTTATTTAATGGTTTTTGAACGATGGAAACGTGGATCGTCGCTTGGATTGATGACAATAACTCGTCTATACGTTTGACAGTCTGTATTTGGAACCTGCATAGTGCATTAGCTCGATTCGATGAAAATGATATCGAAGAAAAAATAAAAGATTGAAAATAAAATTTGTAAAAAGTGAGTAAGAACGAAGGAATAAAAATTAACGTGTGGATCGACGAAGATAATTTAAAAAAAAAAAAGAAAAATTATTGTTTCATCGATTATGAAACAATTTTGATATTTTTATCCTCTCTTTCCCTTTTCGTTTTTAAGAAACTTACGTCAGCCGAGTGAGACGAGATCTTCCTCTGGTCCACGACGAAGAGATCCTCAATGTCGATCAAGTGGAGAAGAAATTGGTATCGGAATTGGGCAACAACGTTTGCGTTTATGAGAGAATTTGCGCGAAATATGCCACCCAAACTCTGCAGAAACGAAGCAGGGAACGAGCTCTTGATTGGGACATTATTTTCAGGTACGTTTCTTCTTTTTTTTTTTTAATCCAATAATTAATGAAATCATTATTTAGACATATATTTATTGAATGGGATATCATTGGACATCATATCTCTATTACAGCATACTACTTAAGCCATTCCATTTTTTCCCCACAAATTACGTATATGTACGTGCATCGCTCTATTTCTCAAACCTACCATCACGCTACTACCATTCCTCCTCCCCATCAATTCTCCTTTTATTTTCCTTTTATAAATATCCTCTATATTACAGTCAAATTTCGCCGCAAAATCTAACCCACTTTCTACTACCTCGCTACTTTACAGTACTACTACAACTAATGATTTCCCTTGCGACCCAATTTTTTCTCTCCCATTCAACTTCAACTTCGCTTTACGTGCAAGCTGAAATTACAAAACAAAAGTTGAAAGAAAAAAAACGAATCTTAACGCATGCTACACACATATACTCTCTCTCATTCACCATCGACATCGTAAGTTCCGTGTTCCTGGAGATGGCTCGATCGACTCGACGTCCACTTTACATCCTATTAATAATATTACAAAACGTCGTCATGTTTCTCGTTCATCGCCGATGCTCGTTCAATTTGCATCGTATTTGTTATTCAAAAACGTTATCCACTTTGATTCGGTTATACCAGTCTATATCATCCACATACACGAAGAACGATCTTTTTTTCAACGACCGATCGTTGCACAGCCAGCTTCGACGATGAGATAGAATAGGATGAAATAAGAGCATCGATAACGAGATCATCTCGATTGCACGTAGTCGCTTGCGTGATCACGACCCCGAAGTTCATGGTTAAAGTGTGTGGAGGATCGAGGAGACTGGTTTTCCACCTTTGTTTCGCTCGATCGAGTTGCGAAACGAGTCGCGGATAGGAAGCTTAATAACGGGCTCGTTAATGCATCGTGGAAAATTACTGGCCCATTTGCTCGGCCAACTGTGACTTGCTCGTCTTCTTCTCGTGCTCTTTTTTCTCCCTGTTTTCTTTCTCTACACGATGACGATGATGTCAATCGGCGAACAAAGTGTAAGCTTTTTTTCTCGTTTGTGTTTTTTGTATATGTTCTTGTATGTTTTTTTTTGAGATGCAATCTATTTTGCGATCTATTTTAATAACTTTTGATCTCTGGATTTGAGGGAAATAAGTAGAAAAAGTTTGGAATTGTTTGTATTTTGGGATAGTTGTACCGAAAAGTGTTAAAAAATTGTGAAATTGTTTTTTAACGTTTTGTTTTAATAGTATATACAGCTTTGAAGAATGTGTAAAATTAAATTAAATGTTAGAGATCTGATTGAAAAAAACTTTGCAAAGGTCATATCTTTTTACACGCTTTTTCCTTTTTATTACAGGAGTATTTTCACTTCGTTACACAATTCAAATTTATGGGTATAGAAATTTATTCATGGAAGAGAAATTTTTTAAATAGTTGCCAATCACGAAAATTCGTTAATATTCTGAGCTCGAACAGCTGATGAAACTTATGCAAGTGTATTGAAAAAAATCTCGAAATCGAATTGAATCACACTTTGCATCTATTACATGTTGAGAAGAGTTATATGTTGAGAAGATTCAGATTCGTCTCTAAAAATTGAAATGAAAACTGGACTACGAAATCTTTCACTAGTTTTATTCAATGATTTATTTACTCGTATAAAATATAACATTTTATATATATATAAAATAATTAAACAAAATTCATAGCAAAATTTATAAATTATCTAATTCTCTAATTTTATTAGACCACAAATAATCAACTTCCAATTACTCTTTCGCCGAAACGATTCTTCACCAATCCATTACAATAATGTATAACAAATTTTGTATCTCTTCTTATGCTTCTTTTATATCTCTCTTCATCGATTCTTCTAACTTCCTTCTAGACGAACATCCTTTTATTCCCGTGTATTTCCATTTGAATCGCCTTGATTCCTTGGAAATCTTTTTGGAAATTACCAGGAGTTCGCTAAGGATAGAGAAAAAAAAACGTTGAAATCAAAGTCTCGCGTAACAATTCCTTCTCGTCGAGGGTCGACCAAGAAGAATAGCAGAGAGCTAATAGAAATCCGTGCCATCGATTCTTGCCACGAGGTTGCACTAAATTCAGTTGTAAGTAAGACCGCCACCGGCAGATAGCCCTTAATGGCGGTCTCCACGAGCGACCTAATGCATCCTGATAACTCTGTCCCACCCCCTTCCCCTCCGTCTGTTCACGGTGTCTCCATTCGCCCTCGAATTCGAAAGGCTTATCTGGCGATTTCACGGTGCCGAGATGGCCGGCGCGTGTCGTCGAAACGAACGGTTAATCGCTCCTGTCACCTGTGTGTGGACAAGACGTGGTCGAGGGAAGGGGAGGATGTATCGAGGATTGGAGAAGGGTTTCGAGAAAGGTTAACGGAGCATGCAAGAGGGATCCTTAGCGGGGATCGTCGAGGAATGGAGGTTTAAGGACGATCGCTCTTCGGGAAGAGATTCGTTTTTTTAAGAAGAAATTGGAAATTTTATTATCCATTGATTAAAATAAACAACGATTCGAAATCATCATTATTTTTTTAGAAATTGAATACCAATACACGTAAAAACTCTAAGGATTCGTCGATTTGAGTTTCCCAGCGCGGCCAAATTCCAAGATTTTTCTAAAAAAAAAAGAAACGATGGAAGGGGGATTTGATCGAGAAAGGAAATAATAATAATTCTTAAACATTGAGAAGTAGATTAGAGAAATGAGACTTAAAGGCACGAGATCATAAATTCCCGTTTAATCTCCCCATAAACACCAACGATCCAATGATATACCCACGTTTTCCATCAGCGGAAAAAAAGGCACGATCCAGTTACTTTGCAACTTGCCCTCCGTGCGCGATTTATATATTTAGCTCGAGGGAGCCGATCGTAACGCTTTCACAATCGGGTTCATTAGATGGTAACGTTTGGTATTCGTCGTTTTACAGCGAGTACAAATCATCGCCGATCCCGATGAAGGAGAATTATTTATTGAGCGTGTTCCTGGGCGACATCATAGGCAGCCCGCGACTCTGTCACCAGTTGGCGAAACGAGGAAGACGCTGCGACGAGGCCACGCTCTCCGATTAACTGTAAAATCACTGCGAACATCGCCATTTGCGAACGCCGATTGTAAATAATCGCGAATCGTGTATTTCCATTTGAATCGCCTTGATTCCTTGGTGAATCTTTTTGGAAATTGCGACCAGGAGTTCGCCAAGGACAGAGAAAGCTGGCGATGATTAGAGCGTTTAATTAATTGTTAGTCGTTTCCTTCACCCGCTTCTAATTAACACGATTTATTCATTTAACTGTACTTTATTGTTATGGTGAAATTTAAATGGAGTTAATGGAATTAAATGGAGAACGTGACTGTGTGACGACGAGGAAGGCATAGTTCCAACAATTGTATCTAAATTTTTAATTTACATCATCAAGAAATAAAATTAATTATTAATTCTCTTTAAACGGATATTAATAATATAAATTAATTTATCCAATAGAATATTTTTTTCTAACTTTTTAAGAATTCAACGAATCGAATAAAAATAATGTTCTTCGAATAAATCTTTCCGAGCTGTAATCATTAGAACTTCTTCGAACACACGTCACAGTCTTAGTTGTCTGTTAATTATTGAATTAATAAAATAATTTGATAAAAAAAAAAAAAAAAGAAAGAAAA
>NW_006263361.1:759579-763838 GCF_000469605.1 Apis dorsata
TCTCTGGTGAAGCGTGGAATGCGAGCATCCTCGGGCGCGCGCGAAAAACGGTCACGCGAAGTGAGAGTAGCCCACGATGACGTTTCTTCTTCTACCTACGCCTGTGCTGTGCTTGTGTACGATGTACGGAGGAACGAGGTTTCGAAGAAAGTTTCAGTTGCCGTGGAACTGTGACACGATCATCCGCGAAGCGAAACACCGGTTATATTTTACCGACATTTCAGCGACAAAGCAGTTAACCGCTTCGAAAGAAATTACAATTTACGTTGTTTATTCTCCATTTATTCTTTTTCTGAAATCCATTGATTTGGTAAAAATCGTGAAAATTAAAATTAAACTCGAGATGGGCAGTAGATCGTTTTGAAATAGAGATTTTTCTAAATAGATTGTAAAAAAAATAGAATAAAAGAAATTGAAAACCAGAATTTTGAAAGATGAAAAGTGACGAGCTCAAGTTCGGATCTATTTTTATACTCCTTCTTCTTTGTTCTGGAATCGTTGGTGAGGATCGTCGAAGGATTCGTCGGAAAACGGACGGATCTGTTTACTGCAACTTCGACGAAACGCGAAACAATCATAGCGCGTCGGATTTGTTGCAGTAAGTATTCGAAATAACGATAAACGAGAAAGAAGTGTGAGAAAGAGAGCATCGTTGATCGCGTAGGTGTATCGATGAATTGGCAATCGATCTCGTGGACAAGGAAAGCGCGAGTGCTACGAATGGAAATGGTCAACGGAATGGGTCCACGGGCAGACGAATCTCTTTCGTCGACGTTTTCTCGAATATTTTCGATATACCTGCCACGGTACGTACGTTGCCAATTGAACTTCTTACTCCATATATAAATATCCTTAATTCGAATTCGAATAATATCTCGAGTATAAAATCGTCGTGAGAATTGTTTTATTAGAGAATCGAAAGATAAATAATGCGGCAATCGAGCGGGGATCGTAAAAGACATCGCGCGAGTTTATTAGTCGGCACGTTCTTAAATTATTAATAAATTACCCCCATGGAAATTTAATATCCAACGTGTGCAAGGAATGGATCCTCTAATTACCACTCGTAAAGAACGTAACGTATTACCAATTATAATTTTTTTCACCAAAGGTTTTATGAAACACTACCAATTACCCATTAACAATCCCAGAGAAATCCAAATTTTCGCTAAAACCATTTCGATAATTTTTTCGTTTAGAAACGAAAAAATTCCTTCGTTTAACTTCGATATATTCGAATATTCACGCGTAAAACTACCAAAAAAAAAAAAAAAAAAAAAGAAAAGAGAGGACTAACAGATAAAAATCTCCATCCACGCCGAAAATTCCGCAAACTTTTCTGCTTGCAGTCGCATCAGAGCGGCCCTCTTCCAACTCACTCGACTTCCGGCTATCAGCAATTGAATTATCCGAGCGGAATGGCCGCTCTTTCCGCGGGATTTCAACTGAATTTCCTGACTGAAGCTCTGTCCACGATATCCCGCCACGACGACTACAAGTGCGTGGCAAGGATACTGTGCGAGATGGCGAGCGGAAAACTTCCTGGACGATCGTTAGGCAAACGGGGATCCGGTTTCCTCGAGTTCCTCGGCCGAATCTTCTTCACCGAGTACGTTTTCCTCGCGTTTTTAACGACCGAGCGTCGAATTTTCTCCTCCCTTCGGAGGAAAAGTAAACAAATCCTGCTTCGACGTTTTCTTTTCTTTTCTTTTCTTTTTTTTTTTTTTTCAGTTGGTTGGCGAAAATCGACGTCGGTGGTACGTCTCCATTGTTGAACTTTGGAAGAGCCATGATCCTTGGATACAGCAATCGAGGAAGTTCTGAACCGTGCTATCAAGCGTTCCCAAAGTGCCCGAGGGATATGAACGGGTTGGTTCATTACTTGAATAATTACAACGGAGGATTCTTCAGGCTTTTCAATAGGATTCGTGGTGGAAAATACAGGGAGTCGAATGGAATCGTCGGTCAGAGAGGTAAGAAGAGGAAAATTGTAATCGATCAGGTAAGTCGAAGTTTGGAAATGTGATTTAATTTCTTTTCTTTTTTTTCCATTAATTTATATACAGTCGACGATTACTCGAAGATCGACGTGAAGGGGAGAATAGTAGGAGGAAACTCGAGGAAGTACATTCCCATTGAAAGCGCGGAAGAACCGGTAATCCGGGATACGGTTCAGTTTCCAGCTACGAGTTACCAAGAATACTTGAAAAAGAAGGGAATTCCGGGATACGATAAAATGAGTAGCGAAGTGATATTTCCGAACGAAAGAGATCCATCGTCGAACGTGGAGCCGTCGAACAGCGTGGAAAACGACGGGGCGAAATCTGAATTGAACGGAATTTGGCGGAAAGATAAGGTCGCATTCTTTCCCGAGGTAACTTTACAATTTTACGGGGGAAACGCAAATCCGTTCGAGATATTAATTGCACGTATTTCAGGGAAATCGCGACAGAGGATTGTCCCGGTTCCGATTCCCCTCCGACTTTCCACTCGCATCGTCGTAACTCCGCCTATCAAACATTCAAACCACTCGAGCCCGACTAATAAATACCTCGTTAAACGTAATTCGAATAAAATATTATCTTCGTGAAAATTCGAAACGCTGGGATAAATTAGAACCGTTCCTTGAACGATAATTATCCAACATCGAATTTCAATTTGCCAACGGATGAAGGAGGAACGTATACGTCGCGCGAATTCGTTGTGGATTACCTTCGCATCATCCGAAGGAATCTCTCTCTCTCTTCCCTTACGCGAAGGTGTACAGGTTTCCGACCAACGTCGTTTATTTCGTCACCGAATGCCCCCATCGGTATATTTTCTATCCACCTGTACGGGAGTATGCTCATAACAGGAAGTCGTGAGTCGAACGCCGATGTTTACTGGCGCAGACCGCCATTTGTGGAAACAGCATGGGGCGCCGTTAGGCCAACTTGTCCAATGAATCTGCCCACCGCTTGTACGAGCCGCTTTATGTCTCAGTTACGCGCCTCGATAAATTGTATTTTATCTCGTTTCGATTTCCTGCTCCCCGCCACTCGAATGTACTCGCGTATTACACACCCGTGAGACTATTTTTCACGGGGAATGGAAGATTGGATGGTGTCAAGTGTACGAAGTATATATAACAGCAACGTGGACACGAAGCTTTTAATAATAATGAGGAATATTGTAAAGATTTTGATGATCGTATCTTCGATATGAATTGTATTAATCGAATTGTTCTGCGATATTGGAAAATTTATTATAATCGGAAAAGAATAATAATAATAATAATAATAAGATGGAGCATTGAAAGATTTTTTTGAAGAAAAAATATTTGACGAAAGATAAATTATTTCTGGGATCTTTATCCCTTGAAAAGGAATATCAAGTTTTTATAAATAAGCTATTACGTCACGACGCTTACGTAAATATTTCGGTAGCAATAAAGAGGGGTGGAGCTGTAAACGGATCGCGAATATATTCATGCGACACGCGAATATTCTTCCGCCTCCCCCTCCAAAAGAGTCATTTTCACGTTAAACCTACGTTTTCCTACAGGAGTCGTTCACTTTCACGCGTATCATTCATTGCACCCTTGTTGCGTACACCTGCGATTACTCCGCAGGAGAGGAACGCGATAATTTTCGCGATAGGAGATACGAGACAGGTAACAATCAATGGCCACGGTATATATTTATCATCGGGTGGAGGAATTAAATTATGCAACGCGGCATAATAACGGCCCGTTATAGCCCGTCGACCCTTTTGTGAAGGGTGTTATCGTACGCTCCGCTAAAATAAAAGAGAAAAATATAATCTAAATGGCATTTTCGCGTTCGCCCTAATCACGTCCCTTTAACCAATCTTAACCAATCTTCCTATTCCTTTTTCAAAAATCCTTCGTTTCTCTATTTAATTCTATTCATCTCTCGATCAAACTCGATCGATCGAGACTTCTAAAACCTCCCTCCCCCCGTTTCCATCCTATTCACCGCAATCAACCCTCTCCTCCCTCCCTCCTTCGAACCGACCGCATGCATAAACCGCAATTCCCTTCTCCGAACACCCGTTTCTCTCGCGAAACTAGCAACGTCCCCGACACGCGTCCCCCGAAACTTTCTTTTTTTTTTTTCCACGAGATTCACGCGTACGGGATCCATTTGGAGAAGGAAGGAAGGAAAGAAAGAAAGGAAGAAAGGAGGCGGAGAAAAGGGAGAGAGAAAGAGAGAGAGGGGGGGGAGGGACGACGTGTAATTATTTTATCCTCTCCAGCG
>NW_006263361.1:764353-767230 GCF_000469605.1 Apis dorsata
GCCCTTCGACACGGGTTTTCGAGCCGTAATTGAAACGCGGTGATTTTTGTATCGCCATTATGGGGGAGGGGCTTTGCGGGAGATTTAATTTGGGAGATTGGGGATGATCGGGGGTTGGACGGGCTTTCTTCGAGTCGTGGTTTATCCGAGGCGTGATAGAATTAGCTTTCGCTTTCGAGAAGGATCTCCCGTTTTGTTTATTACATTGTGGTAGAGTTTAACGTAATTATATATATGTATGAAAATTAAAAATAAGATTTACGATTTATTGAAGTTAAAACATTGTGTTATATGAAATTAATTTAAAACATAGAGGAAATTATGCTCTTTGAAGCTTCTTTTCCTTTCAGCTCGATATTTTAATCGTCGAGATGTAATGATTGAAAGTATTAAGATTATGAATGCGCCAGATTTAGATTTATGCATTTTTCTAGAAACTGCGTCTGTTACTTGTCTGCACTTTGAAAGCGAGTGAAAGAGAGAAAGAAGATATTAAATCATTAAAAATTATCTTTTTACACGATGATATCTCGAAAAGAAAGAAGTCGTATCGGAATAAATAAAAAAGCGTTTTAAAAAGCAGATACATATCTCTAATGATCGACCATTCTTTAATTGAAAGAATTATATTCGGAATTATAACAGTTTAAATTATTTCTAATTTTGATCAAGTTTTAGATTATCTTCTTCCATAATATTTATTTCTCAAAATATTGCTTACAACGACAATAATGTATAATTCTAATTTGATCGAAAACAAATTATAGATCGATTACTTCATAATTTCTTTAACAATCAATAGAAACGAATTTTAAAAATTCCACACAATTCGTAAGCAACTGTACGAAATTCTACTTACCACATACAATACAATTTTAAAATTCTCCTCCAAGACTAAAAAAGATTTCTTCCTTTTCACGAAAATTCTTTCACCCCCCTTCCCTCCCCGAAAACCAATTGGCGAACGTTGCCGGTCGAAATTGAACGCGCAAATCAGGGTTGGGGTAACCTGTTAACCAGACCCAGACCCGTTGCCGCAAAGGATCGTCGTGACGCCTCCAGTCGTCGTTGCTACGTAATC
This sequence comes from Apis dorsata, assembly GCF_000469605.1. NCBI lineage: Eukaryota > Metazoa > Arthropoda > Insecta > Hymenoptera > Apidae > Apis > Apis dorsata. The sequence continues at coordinate 765,435 of NW_006263361.1, forward strand.
TCGCTCTATTAGGGCGGTATTATTTTCCGTGGTAGACATCAAAGAGGATTTCCCGCGGGCTCATTGTATCGCGGGCGATAATTCCTCGTTATTAGGAGAGCGGGAGAGAGCGTTGGTGTCTCGTGTCGGCTTACAACACCCCAAGTGGCGAAACAAATCCTCCCGAATTGGAGGCCGGATGCAAAGGAGGCTGTGCGCGTTGACAAAAGAGGGAGGGGGGGGCTCGTCGATCGTCGCGACTAATCCCCGTGAAAAATGCGACTCAGGTGAACCCAGGTGAGGAGATTGCGGCGAGGGAAAATCGAATTTTCAACGGGCACCGTTGCCTACACGTGCTCGATCAAGTGTGTGTCCCTTGATCGGATAAAAATAATTAGATGGCTCAGGGGTGGATACAAGTGAGGGGATCGTGGTTCGTCGATTAATATAGAAGAGTATCTTTGTCGTTGATGACGAGAGAAGTTTTGGAGGGGTTTGAGAAATTAAAACGGTCGCCAATTCTTTACAGATGTTTGGAAAGAAAGTTTAATTTGTTATTAATTTGAGTATAGATTGAGATAGAGATAATTAGATAGCTCAGGGGTGGATATAAGGGTGGGGATCTTGCGGTGATTCGTTAATACAAGAAAAGTATTTTTATTGTCGTTGATGAAGAGAGGAGGACTTTGAGAAAAAGCAGTCGTGAGTTCTTTCCAGATGTTTGGAAAGGAAGTTTAATTTGGATTTGAGTATAGATCGAGATAGAGATAATTAGATATCTCGAGAGGAGATTCGTTGGTTGATTTGAAGGAGTATTTTATATATCGTAGATGAAGAGAGGAGTTTTGTTAGTTTTAATTTGATAGTTTGTTATAATAAAAAATATATAGAATAAAATAACTTATAAATTCTTTCAGATTTGCTGAAGTGAATCGATAGCAATTCGATCCACGTGTTTCATACCATGAAAGTTTTTACGAACGAAAGCAATCGTACGTGCCATTTTTCAATTCGAGGGACGGGAGATATTCGCGCATTTGGGAGTCGGAGCAAATTAAAAGGATTCCAGGGAGCGAGTTAATCAAGGATCAATAACACGGTAGACCGAGCTCGGAATAAGACATAAATTCCCCTTGGTATTTTTGCTCTCCGTTTAACCATAAAACGCGCCGTCCATCGTCCTATTTTAGCTATATATTTTTCTCCAACCAGCGTTCCACTATGGTCCCCAATATCATCCTTCAGTGATACGCTGGTAGTAATGAAGGGTGGAAAAAGTCGAAGCAGAAGCAAAATTTCGTTTTTTACATCTTTCTACCTACCTAATAATAATAATTTATCTCGATCGGATGGGTATTAAAATTTTTAAATTTCAACCAAAATCCACAATTGAATTCTCAATTGAAAATTTTTAACAATCAAAATCCAGCATTTTTCAAAATTTCAATCGAATCGTTCAATCGAAACGATCTGGCGCAAATCAATCTTATTCAACGAGGCTGGCCAAGATCCAGGAATGGATTTGTATGGTCGTCGGACAAGTGGTTTTCAGAATTCTATGCGGTGGTGTGATCTCTTCAACGCCGATCGCAGCCGAGGGACACCGCAACCCAACCAGAACTGTCCACCCGTTTCACGGATGGATTTTTCAATTTAGAGGCATCTTTGTCGCGAGGGTTGGCCAATTCGAGCGGACAAAGGAAGCCATAGATCCCGGTGAAAACTGGCCCTCCCTATCGGTTCCCCCTATCGCACGAATAATTCGGGGGGGAGGGCGAGGATGAAAATTTCGCGACCCACGATCCACGCCACGGCTC
>NW_006263361.1:767296-767599 GCF_000469605.1 Apis dorsata
CGGCACGGATAAGTGGATATCACGGAAATATCCCTCGTCCCCGTCCTCTCGTTGTCGTGGCTACTGAGATTTCTCCCTTCCCTTTTAAACCGTTCGAGGCAGGCCCTTTGTGTTCGAGTCGAGCGTCGAACCGTGGACGTGATCGATTGTCCCTTTATTGCTTGTTTTAAATGCTTTTAATGTCTGACGTCTCTGTCCTTCATTTATCGGAATATGCTTTTACGAAAGTATATCGTGTTCGAAGTGAATGATGTTTTAAAAATGATGTGTTTGTTTAAAGTTCACGGAGTTTTTTTTTTTTTT
>NW_006263361.1:767879-770590 GCF_000469605.1 Apis dorsata
CAAAGCGAAATCAAATTCCAATATAATTTAATCTCGCAATAATTTCCCTTAGTTTTCCATTAAATTTCATCTTCAAATAATTTAATATCGATATCGATGCAAACTGACAACTACTATTCGAAATATATCCGGCTCGCATAAACACCTCCCCATCCGTTTATCATTCAAATTCGCCGGTTCAACTCATTAAAAAAAAAAAAAGAGGGATATCACCGATGCCCTTTATCGGATCGTCAAACAGCGGATCCTCCCTTTAAAACGCCACGTACCGTCCTGATCCATATAGGATAGGCTTTCAAATCGTTCATAAATAAAGCATCGGGCTGCGGGTCTCGTCTCGTGCAACGTCACTCATCCACGTTGATTGCAGCATTGAGGGCACGTGTCGCGGATCAATCCTCGGCCGCGTGTCAGTATTTTCGTATCATCGCCCAAGGGTGCCTCCGACTTGTTCCCTTTTCTAACTCTCGTGCTTTCTCGCCCACCGTTTTATCCCTTCGACCGACCACTCTTTTGTGGCCGCTTTTATTTTCTGACCGTCTCTCTCTCTCTCTTTTTCGTTCTTCGATCTTCGCCTCGCGTTACGTAAAAGACGAGGAGACGTGGAGGCTTTCGATCGATTTCTTTCTTTATTTCTTTCTCTGTCTTTTTTCTTCTTTTTCTTCTTCTGTTTTATTTGTAGTATTTGTAGTATCCTCCTCCTTTCCCTTCTTCCCTTCTTTTCTTTTAAAAAGGACGAGCAGACGACGGTTTAACGCGAGAGGATTATGCAGCCGACCGAGAGCTCGGGATTTTCCTCGAGATTGTCACGGATAAAGAACTCGAGCAAACAGGGGGCAAAGGACACTCGTCGATCATCGACGCCTCCTCTCCTCCGCTGGCTGGTTTTTTAATTAAAGTATCAACAGCGAAACAGGCTTTCCTGCTTATTCGGATGATTGAAGAGAGCGAGAATGGGTGCGGTTATTTTATTCAGTCAGTGGGGATTTAAAGGATTGGGGATCGAGAGTTCGTATAAAGGAATAAATTTCTTGTTCAAAACGATTAATACGAGTTAACAGTATATTACAATCTATAATTGCCAATATATCATCAATTAAAAAATTTATGCTTTAAAGCCATGCATTTAAAATATAAAATCCATTGATAATATTTGTCCAAATTTCTATTTCTCCTATTTAACGTACACCTTCTTTCATTCTTATTTTCACATTTTTCTATCCACTTCTATCCTCCTCTTCTTCCCCCTCACCCATGGCAACGATTAAATTCGAATTAAAAGGAGAGAGAGTCGGCCTTGAGCGCGTAAAATCACGCGACTCGAGGCACGAACAAACTCGAGCACAGGCGCCAACCAATTCTCGGAAGAACGATCCACCACCTTTTATTTCCACGGTCGAGGAAAAGAAACGCTCGTCCACCCCGCGCCCCACCACCCGTTCCAACCGATCCGACGACGTTATGGATCAGAAGCGGAGCTCTTCGTTCCGCATCGGCGAGGGCTAATTCGTCCTCGAGGACGCGGGTACAGCTACTTTCGTCGCTTTTCTTGCAACGCGTTATACGAGCCGCTCGTTTCAACAGCGGTTGCGGTGCCCCGCGAGCAAAAAGTGGAAACGCGCGCGGAAAACTGCTCTCTCTCTCTCTCTCTCTCTCTCTCTCTCTCTCTCTCTGTGTCTCTCGCTTCAGTTTTGCGCGCACCGTGAAACGCGGCGGGTTTCTTCGGGAATTACGCAATTATGTAAAGCGGGAGGGGTTCCACGCCATCTTCTTGCGCCCGGTGATCCAGCGGGATTGAGTTGTAAAGCCCAGCTGCGTTCCTTCGATTATTTCATTTAGCGTTGCGGATTTTTTTTCTGGTATGAAAGAAGTTTCTTCGCCGTTTAAAGGAAATTTTATGCGTTTTTGTGATCACGTATCTGGAAATAAAAGTTAGAATGGGTTAGAATGGGGCGTAAAGTTAGTTACGTTAAAATTAGTGGAATCTCTCTAATCTCTACAAAATGATTAATTATTAATCTCAATAGGTAAGATTGAAATTAATAATAATAAGCAAGATTGTGCGATATAAAATTTATGTAATACCAACAAGCCAATTACCAAATTCCTTTCCATTCCGGATCTTGATCTGATCCCAAATATCGAAGATATCTTTTCTCTCTTCTCTCTTTTTTTTGTTACAGAACTCGCATCGCGAAGAAACACGCGTGTCAAACTGTCGCGTGTAACGACGACTTTTTTACTCGTCGTTAAAAAAAAAAAACACTTATGCCAAAAACCCTCCCCCATTCCCCAAGACGTCAAACTTCCTGTCGTCACGAATCCATCCACCCATTATCCCGCCATTATTATTACGCCCTCTCCCTCCCCTGCGAAAGCCCGTAATTAACAAATTTACGGATGCGCTTACCACGGGGGTCGATACCACCGATGTTTGCCCCGGTTTCCCAGTATTTGATATTCGTAACGCGCGCGCCGTATGAATCATTGGACGGAAAGGTGGGATGTGATTATACGGTGTCGGTGGCGTGTATACGCGCAAGGAGTCCCCGCACTTTGCGCGTCGCCGTATTATTAACCCGACAATATGACCGGTTGGGGTTGCTTCTGCGGCTTCGCCCGGAGGGGGTCGAAATTCAGATCCCGTAACAGAGAGAGAAAGAGAGAGAGAGAGAGAGAGAGAGAGAGAGAGAGAGAGAGGTGTGCGGGCC
>NW_006263361.1:771348-779726 GCF_000469605.1 Apis dorsata
TTTTGCCAGAGCTGTAATTGCAACGTTTGAACAGCGACACCTGGGCTGTCCGGCTATTGACTTTACGAGCCGGAACGTTTGAACGCTCGTTTCCGCGAGAGGAATGTTTCGGGTAAGGGGGAGGAGGGAAGGGAGGGAGGGAGAGAGGGAGGGCCCTTTTCGAGTTTAACCCTTTGATGGCGTGTCCTCGCGGCGTTATCCATCCAAGGGGGTTAGGTGCGAATAAGGCGCGAAACAGTGGAACGGATGAATCGCAAAATTTATTAGCATTTGGGGCTAATAATTTGTATTTTCGGTTTTTAGATGAAATTTTTAGATACGAAATCTATGCAACTTTATTTATATCGTGTTGGAATTTTATCGCGTTAAGTAATATTGAATTAAATATATTTGTTACTCAAGTTTTTCAAGCTTTGAAATCTTCGAAAGAAATTTTTATCGACGCGATTCTCGTCCTTGGAACTTTACTAGTCATCATCGGTCACCAGAAGAATTTTATCTTGAATCAACGATAAGATAAGTTTTTAGAAATCTTCGATGAATTTATCGTTTTTTTTCCTTTCTTTTTTTTTTTTTTTTTTTTTTTTTTTTTACGCAAATCGACAATCAATCTATTTGTAAATCATTGTTCGCGACTGACAATCGATATTGAAATAATAATTTCGCAACAGAAGCGTGTGTATACACATATATATTCGCATCTTGTTACGAAACGTTAAGAGGAAACAGTGGATACGGATATTAATATCTCTAAAAATCACAATATTACGATAGCCTGTGGAGAAACACGATTACTCGCGTGTCACTCGGCCACGATTCATAGCGGTTACTAATTAAGCGTCTCTATCGTCGGATAATGCATACAACATGAAGCGAAAAGGGACGGGGAGAGATTGAAAGACGGCTGCAACGAGCGCAACGAGCCACGAAGGATAATCGGCTTATTTGCTCGAGTCGAACGCGACTCGCGCGTTTGTCATTCGTGCCACGTGCTGTCCGTGCTTTTAGAATCGTGCTTTTATTTTGGTGCGCGCCGATTAAACGGTCTGTGCGCGCTTCATTCGATTCGACTCGGGAGAATAATTTCAATCGACGTCGTAACTGGTCGGAGAAAAAATTGGCGCGAGAATCGCGAGAATTGATATTATCCGTAATATTGAATCTCGATTCGATTGGATCGATATCATCTATCGATTAATTTCTTTTCTTTCTTTTTCTTTTTTTTTTCCAATTATAAAATCGGATATATCGGATAGAAAAATTTATCATCGTACGTAATATACTTCGGGATATTATACAGCAGTATTTCTAATATAGGAATATTAATATTCAATGAACGAATGTCGTTAACATTATCGGAATATTCATGTGACGTATTTTTTAAATAGAAAAAAAACAAAGAATGGCGAGAAATATTCATTTAAATTCTAAATTTATCACTCGTTATGAGATAATTCAACGAGAATAAATTTATTTTCATAAATTTCCGATAAAATTAATTCTAATTACGTTTCAATGGAAATAAATATGCGATATATTATAAATACGACTTTTATGAAAATAAGTAAAGTAGCAGTTTTTTTTTTTTAAACAAAAATACATACCTTTCATTCGAGATATAAAATTCATTTTCGAAGGGAAACGTCTCGATGAACTTGCTGCCCCGTGTTACAGCATAAAGACGAATCACCGTGAAGCGAGCTCGTCTGCTCGACGTGACTTATGGCCAAAAGGGTTGAATTATGTACGGAATTATTCGAGCGTCGAATTTATGCGCCGTGGCCGCGACTTGGCCGGGATATCAAGTGATATTAATTGCCGTGATAAAAAGCGAAGCCGGCCGAGGGGGTCGCCAGCTAGTTGCCTCGAGCAATTATGCGTGACGATCGTTGCGTTAGACGCTTCACGGATTCTGCTCCGAGAGGAATTGTCACGAGCACCACAGCTTTCTTAACGCAGGGATTGAATCGAGTATTAACCCTTTCCCGCTCGACGTCGTCGAAAAGTCTAAAAGTCAATTTTTCACGGTTGAGGTGAACAGTCGAATCTTTGATACCTTGGAAATTCGAAAAATTTGGAACATTGAATATCAATCCTTTTCGTAATTTAAAACTTTAAGAAATGTCGAATTTTTAATATATATACTTTGGAAATTTTAAAAATGTATTAACTTTTCGTCGGTTGACGTCGTCGAAAAGTTTAAAGCTCAATTTTTCGCAGTTGAAAAGTAAAAAAAAAATCGAATGTTTGGTATTTATCTTGGAAATTTGGAAACTTTGGAATTATTAAATATTAATTCTTTTCATAATTTAAAATTTTTAAAAATATCGAATCTTTAATATACACTTTGGAAATTTGAAAAACGTAGGAATCGAGTATTAACTCTTCGAGGATTGGCATATCGAGAAATCTACGATCAGTTTTTAAATAGTTTAAGATTAAAAGGATCTTTGTGTAACTACATTGGAAATTATTCATGGGAATTAACTTTGAAAATTTAATTCTGATTTCGTATGGAAAGATTCATAAAAGGGAAGCTCGATCGATTTTTCCATCGACCGGAAGATCACTCGACAACCTTGACCGATGAGCAAACACAGTGCAACGTATTATTCATGCTTGTTGGATCTCGCAGCTGTGCCAATGCTCGCTGATAGACCGTGAAGAGTTGTATTACCGCGTTATGCAACGATCATCGCGCGCGACACGATTATCGCACCTTATTCTCGTCTTCTCTCTCTCTTTCTCTCGTTCTTCCATCAAACGATTGTCTCTTTCCTTTTGGCTTTAAAACGAAAGAAGAAAAAAATTTCGATGCGAAACGATACTCGGATGCGTTTCACGCGAAATTTATGGTGTTAGTATGCTGCGAATATCTCTATGAAAAGAACTGTATTTTTTTTTTTTTTTACTCGAACGCAATGAAACAAGCTTCAACCGAACTTTTATTTATCCGCAAGTTAATGCGTTTAAATGACGAGCGCGGGAAAAAGGGTTATCTCTAATGGAGGTAGATGATTAGTTTGGAACGAAACGAACGAATTTCTTTGAGACACGTCGATGCTTAATAACGGGTTTTGGCGAGGTACGGTTAAAAGATTGATGGAAAAACGTAGATAATGTTTACTGTGATGTGGTATCGCGATAAAGAGCATAGACGCTTGATATCTCAGTTTATAAACTGATTTCCATGAATCACTATAGATTATGACTTCGCATTTGATAAGAGAACGAGCTTATCTTTGCCTCTATATTACATTCTTTTTTTCCCCTTTTTTTTTATCTTGAATAAAGATACGTCATAAAACGTATAATATAAATTGTCTCCTCGTCATTCGAGACTAGAAAAAAAAATAACGCTTCCACGCTTTTAACTTAAAACCTTCGTCTGTTTAACTTTCCTTGCTTCATCGATCAAAATTATTTACCTATCAGGGGAAAAGAAAAAAAAAAAGAAAACTCTCGATGCGATTTCAAAATCCAAATATTAAAAGCTGTAACCACTCATTTCAACCTTTATGACGTGAAACCAAATCGTCGATGACGAACAAAAAAAGAAAAAAAGAAATTTCATTTCAAAATTCGTTGGGAAAAATTCGTTTTCAAACGCTTTCGACTCGCGTATCTCCAAATTTTTCCTATACATCGAATCAAAAGCAATCGGATGATGGAAACCCAGAAAGGCCAAAGTGTTTCGAGAGACGAAATTCCACCTCATGAATCAACATCATCTCCTCTCCGCCTGTCCCTCCATAAATCATCCGCGTTGGGCGCGATATTCGGCCCATTTCCTCGTCGATCGGAGTGGAAACGCCCCTCTCTCTCTCTCTCTCTCTCTCTCTTGAGAGAGAGGGAGAGAGGCTCGATACGCTTGTTTCGAGAGCACAGGTGTCTCACCGTCGTCGCGCTCGCTTGGTATCGGTGCTAGACTGCCTGTCGCCACGGCTTTATCACCTTTTTTTTCTCCGTGGCTGCCTCGCGACGACTATCGTCACCATTCGACCGATAATGTGATTCATTCCGCTTTGCTCGCGGTAAATCAGCCGGTTACGTTCCCGCGAAAAAGTTTCGAGCCTCGAAACTTTTTGGACACGGCCCTTGTCGCCCGATCCCTGCGATTCCTGTGAATTTTTTATTACTCGAGGCGAGGTGGACGGAGTTGTTTGATTATTCGATATTCGAGGGGTTGGGTTGCAGTAGAGAGGAGTTTGCAGGAATTTTTGATCGAGGAATATGATATGGGAGCATTACTTGATTTTCATATGTATTTTATTCGAATTAAATATCAATTTAGATTCTCTTGTTTCGAGTAGATTTAATTTTTCTTTTATTCTGCAATTTTTGTAAATGCATAATTTATACTAATATAAATATAACTTAATGTATCCACGTAAATATACTTTTTCAAACAAAAATAGAATTTCTTGTTTAAATGTTTCTTTCTTTTAAAAAAGTTTTTAAATCATCAACTTAGATTCTTTTGTTCCAAGTAGATTTAATTTTTTTTTTATTTTGCAATTTTTGTAAATGCATAACTTATACTAATAATATAAATATAAGTTATTATATAAGTTATAGTAAATAAATATACTTTTCCAAACAAAAATAGAATTTCTTGATTAAATATTTCTTTATTTAAAAAAAGTTCTTAAATACGAAAGAAGAATGAAATCTAATCAATTTGAATCATTAGATTTTATATTAATTCAATTTGATTAACTATTCGTAGCATGAAATGAAATTTATTTCGAATCCATGGTAAAAACATTTCCAATTGAACAACTTATAAACTTAACCGATATTCATAAAACTTTGGAATGAATAGTTTTAGAACGTGAGTTTCGAAAGTATCGATATATTTTTATCATATTTGTCAACGCGTTCCTATTTCGATCGAGCGATGAAGATACGTAACGAAGCACGCATGAAAAAAAAAAAAATCTCATGACTCACGTAAACGAGTTTGTTATCTTGTTTACGGTAAATTATTCGATGCATACGTGCTTTAACCGTGAATCAGTTCCCTCTTATCTGTCTTAATAACCCTAATACTTAGTCGTCGTTTCTGTTTCCCTGTTTAAATGAAAAACTGTTGGTAAAAATCGGCGAATAATCTTTGAGCGTGGCTCAATCAAGCGAGATTGACGCAACGAATCGCGCAGTTGTGGAGGAGATCAAAGGTGGATCCTTTTAGGATGTCTTTATCGAACGCCTCTTACTCACAATCGTGTTCCCCTCGCGCTGTTGCGGCACGTTCGCGGCCACCTTGAATCACTGCTCGCGCGTGACCGAGTTTTTCCGCTTCGGAAACCGCCTCCACCTGATGTTTGCGGACAGCACCAGACAATGGGACGACTTTTATGTAAACAATTCAGATAAAACAGGGATTTATCGCTCGGTGAAACACGTCATTTTTTATTCAGCATATAAGAATATAATGCGTTTCTATGAAAAGTTATTTTTATATCCGTTGCAATTGTTCGAGAATAAATTTATATAATAGAAGATTCTCCGCTTTAGATTTAAATAACAAACGTGATTTTTCGATGAAAATTATTAATACAATAGAAGTGGTGAGCTTGTCGAATTTTAAAAATTTTTTATTTCTTTTCGAATGAACAAATTATCGAAACGCTTTCGCGGTGTTAATCAAATCGTTTCGTGACGTCGAGTTCGAATCCTAATGATTTATGAAACGATGTGTATGATTACATAGTGCAGACGTTCCGCGTCACGAGTTTGAAAAAAAAAAGAAAAAAGGGTAGAAAGAAAAAAGAGTTGGCGAAATGTTTCCAGAGGACATGCAACTAATGGGCTAATTATCCGGAATACGAGAAATCGAGACGAAACGGGTTCCTTCAACTCGTTACCTCGAAAAAGTCTCTCGAGATAGGGCCAAAAAAATGACATGTTTCAACATGCGCCAACTTTCCTTCCAATTTATACTTTATACCTTTGTAAACCATACACGGCAGAAATAGAAGCACGTACGGGACGCGCTAAACTTTTCCAATTATCACCTGAGCAAATGCTCCTTTGAACACCACTACCGAATACCACCTTTCCTCCAATACTCCAATACTTCCCTTACCCACGATTATCTAAAACCTTAAGACTAGTTTCCAAGTAACGACAATTTAATCTACTTTTACATTGCGCTTCTAATTGAATCTCTACGCTTAAACCTTAGCCTCTTACCTTTTTAAATCTTAGGCTACAAAGAAATCTAACCCTATATATTTCTACTTACGTTCAATTCAACAATCTCCTTCGAAAATCATTAGAAATAAAATTAAATGAACGCAACTGCGAGGATTTCGCACAATCGAACTCGGCGTGAGCGAGTCTCACGCGAGTCAACGAGCCGCGCGGCATTCGGCGAGGAGAGGAGACAATTAACGCGTTCAGGCCGCCCATTCTTAAATTCCGAGCCGTCGAACCGAGCAGACATCATTTTCCAGTCGGCTCGTCACCGCAAATTCGCGACCGTTTAATATCCGCGGCGCGTCCGCCCGCGGACAATGAAAGCTCGCGTCCAATTCTACGGGGCAGAGGGTCGCCGATAAAGGGCTAACCGGGGCCCTGCCGCTAACGCCTGCCACGCGCCCTCCCCCTCCTTTGTGCCACGCACGCACCCATTGTTTCTTTCCCCGTGGCCGGGCGAAGAAACCTCCTCGCGAACGAGCAGCAACACGGATCCTCCTTTTTCGTCGCGAAATTTCCGTGGCGGGGATAAAGAGAGAAGAACGAGGGGGAGGAGGGGGTGAGAACGGGTGCGACTCAACGATGCCCTCCATTTAATTTCTATTCGATCGTATTATTCCCCGGGATTGCGGATTACGCGTTATTGCGTGTATATACCCGCTATTATGTATTTTAAATATGACGTAGTTAATAAAGATCATCGGCGGTCGTCGAGGGGGTTCGATGGCTATTCGATTTGCGCTGCTGTTGTAGGGGTTGTAGAAAGAGGAGGAGATTTTTGGAGATATTTTACAGGTGTATAAATAAAAGGTAATAAATAAAAAATTGTGATAAATTTATTGATTATATAAAAATTTGTATAAGTGAATTTACAAATAAACAATTTATTCTATTATTATTTAAAGAAAAATAAAATTGAACAAAAAATTGTCATGTAGTTAATATAATTAATCTATATATGAATAATAATTAAATTTTCTATTAAAAATTAAAATTCAATTATTCAATTTATATTAAATAATATTAATAAAACAATTAAATTTCTTAAAATTACACTTAAATTTTTTATAAACGTTACTTATTATTAAAATAAATATATAACTAATATAAAATTACTATTATTACCATTTTAATAAATCAAATTAATTATCTTTAATTTTTGATTGATTATTAGAAAATACTAAGTAAATTAAAAACAATCATGAATTTAACTCGACTATATATAGAGTAAAATAGTAATAACAATATATTCTATTATAATTAAAAACCTTAAATAATAAATATTATAATAAAACGTTAATAAAATAAAAAACACTATCGTTAAAAATATCAATTTAATAAATTTGAAATATATTCTAATATTATAAATAATCAATCAAATTGTTTAAAATTGTATTTTTTATTAATAGAAATAAATTAGAATAATATTCTGATTTCGCATATAATTGTATATCTCAAAAAATTACAACAGAACATTAATTAATTAATTTAAACTTTTATTATCTGAACTCTCCAAAAAAGAACATGTAACGCAATAAACTAATAAACAATAAACTACATGATCTCTCCTCGATTATTCACAACAAATTCTACTCGTACTTACCTTCATACTCTCCATTATCCCTCAATCATCCACAATTGGAAACCGTTCACATTCCGTCACCCCTGTAGAAAACGATTCGCGTTTTTACACGACAAGACAATCGGTCTCCTGTCACCGCGAACCGATCGTGGAAATATCGTCGCCTCTGCCTACCGACGTTCAAAAAATCACAGGGATGGGCGGGGAGGGATCAAACTGGTCCGCGAATGTATGCAAATAGAAATGTAATCTGGTGTCAGCGGCGCGACCAATAATGTCAATCAAACGCACTGGTGGCCGAAAGCCAACAATGGGGAATTGGCGAGCGAGTATATGGCCCAGAGCGAATATGCAGTATGTAAATGTTGTCATATCAATGGGGATCTGCATATGGATGCACGCCAGATATACCATGGCTGGCCGGTGACACGCGCGCTTTGGCGACATGTGCACTTGGTTTAACCCGTCCTCGGACCCTTCTCGCCCCTGCCAGTCATCCTACGCCCGCCAACCACCACCCACTCGCCCACCCCTCCATATCTTCCATCCATACCTTTTTTTTTATCGTTCGCGCGAACATTGCATTTTCATC
>NW_006263361.1:779847-781166 GCF_000469605.1 Apis dorsata
TACCGCCACACTTCGTTGGAAATTTGCGCGCGGTATTCGGTTTCATTTTAGAAAGAGAGCTTCCATGGAAGTGATATATTTTTTTAAACTTTTGCCTTTTGTTAACGATTAACTGTGACTCACTGTACTTGGGCTTATAACAATTTAATTGTATTTCGTATTATGGAATTGATACCGCATGTCAAAGTTTGCCCACGATTAACATCATTCGTCGTAATTTATTATTCTTATCGAATTCATTCTCTCGTTGCTCGCTCCAGTGCATTTGGATTAAACAACTCGACTACTATTTCATCTAAATGTTACCAATAATACTTACCAATAATACATAACTCTACTTCCCTCCAAACACCATCGTATCGCAAAATGATTTGTCCGATTCGTTGATCGAATCATTCATCAGAATTAGGAACTGTTCGAATCGACGCTTACCTGCGCATCATCCATCGATCTTGATCCACGCATCGAATAGAACCAATTTGTTCTTATTAACGGGTCCCGTTTGCATTATGCGTGGCTCGCGGACCGTCTGCCAGCTTCTAATCTACGACAACGTCTTACAACCACGACGAGAGGCCGTGCAGGGGTTGATTGGTTTGCGGTCGCATCCCTTAGTAATGAGGTTCGCAGATGGCACGTCTCAGGAAACCCATTAGGCCGATTCTAAACACCGGAACTACTGATCAATACGGATTAAACGGGCCGGCCACCCCTTCGGGACCGTCAAAGATTATCGAAATAAATTATCGATGGACGGATCGATCTTCGTGGTCGAATGACAAGAAGACGATCTTGTCGATATTCTCGATTCATCGTTTCCGATTCACGCTTGGAAAAAGATTGCCAAAACGGTGAATCCTTCTGAAATTCTTCTCGCATTGCGCAATCTTGCGTAACGTTATTATCATCAGATTTTGTTGGATAGTTTTAAATAATTAATTTGGACGATTTACTACAGACTTTGATAAGATCAATATTTACTCTTAACCGGTGATTCATTTTGGAAAATAATCTATTTCTTCGTGAATCTTGAAAATTGTTAAATTAGAGCGGAATACGAGATAAATTCTCTTATCAGGAGGATTCGTTTGTTATCAACGATATATAATACAAGCTTCCGTAATTTTTTTTAATAAACCCAATATTTTGTAGAAATTGTCGCAAACTGTTGTTTCAAAATCAAAAAGAATTAGAATTTTCTTACATGTTAAACAAAATTGCGAAGAAAAATGGACGGAGAAGGGAAATGGCGGAAACGGGGAGGGGGGGAAGGTGACAAAAAAAAAAAAGAAAGATCGAACTGCGCTCGAAGAATCACC
>NW_006263361.1:781219-781822 GCF_000469605.1 Apis dorsata
GAACGTCTCGATATACTTTCGGCGTGTTCACATTTATTCAATTAATAAAAAAAAAAAAAAGATGAATCAAGTACAATAATGGTACGGCGACACATAATGACACCGCCGCAATCGACGTTTCATAACGTTACGATATATCGATAACTATATAAAAGTGAAAAAATCTGTACAATGAAAGACATGCGGGTAGCGAAGAGATGCCCCCGTCCCTTTGCGAACTCCCAATGGTCGACGCTACGCCACGCGAAGACCGTCAGTCAATTCGTATGTAACTCGTGTGTTTGTTTCTCGTGTATATTCGCGTGTAACACCTCCAACGAGAAGAAGAAGAAGAAGAAGAAGAAGAAGAAGAAGAAGAAGAAGAAGAAGGGAAAAAAGGAAAAAAAAAGAAACGAGAGAAAAAAGATAAAAGATGAGTGGGGAAAAAACGCGCGAGAGGAAAAGGAAAGAGAAGAGAACGAGAGAAGGCGTCGCGACGTCTTCAAGGGCGATGCGTCGACCGGCGATCGGGCAGCGGACGCGAGAACAATTCATAGAGAGAAAAATAATAATAATAATAATAATAATAATAATAATAATAATAATAATAATAATAATAATAAA
>NW_006263361.1:781877-783755 GCF_000469605.1 Apis dorsata
GAATAATCGACCATGGGGAGTGATGATACAGAATGTTAAGATTATAGAATAATAATAATAATAATATTAATAATATTAAAATAATATAATAATAATATTCGGATAATAATTCAATCATGTAATAGATAATAATAGATAATAGATAATTAATAATTAATACATATTCGCGGAGCGCTTAAAAATTGTATTCGAAATAAAATTAATAACATAAAAAAATTGTCATAAACTAAAATCAAAAGTAATCAATAACGTATGGTCTGTAGTGACTTAAATAACACAGCATCGTATGATTCGGGCTTCGTTTTGCGGGTTCCTCGTTGATTTCTCGATATTTGTTTCTCTGTTAAGATTTTTTTCTTTCTTTCTCTCTTTATTTTTTTTTTTTTTTTTTTTTCTTTTTGAGGAAAAGATTCGAGAGATCAACGATCAACGGGCAAAGTCGTGGCCGTACATTCGTTTAAAGAGTAAAGAGAATCTCGACGGAAAGAAGGAAAGTGAGGAGCGAGAGAAAGAAAACGCCTTCAGAAAGAGAAAGGAAAACAGAGAGTGAAAATGCAAGAAAGAAAGAGTAAAAACGTCGCGGCGTTACGCATCCCTTTAGGGGGATGCTTCTTGTTCTCTTTTCTTTTCGAAAAATCAATTTCTAATCTATAGACGTAGAATATTTAGAATTTAAAAAAAAAAAAACAAAACGAACATTGGAATAGAAAGAAATTTAAAAAATGAAAACGAATAGGATAGAAGAGATAGAGATGAAAGAAAAGAGAGAAAAATGTGGAAATAACACAAAATAAATTAACGATACCGCTCTTTTCTCACTTATACGTGATCTAAGGGGGGCCTGTTACATAATACGGTATTTTACGCTTGTAAATAACATATCACGTGACCGCCGTACATCTTGCATCCAATCACTCGCATCGGGACAGTCGTCAAGCGAAAACGCAAAACTCTTAAAAAAAGGAAAGAGAGAAAGAAATCTCCTCTTACGCGCACGGAGTTTTTTTTGTAAGTTGTACATAGTAGAAAAATTGTGTGTTTGTCTTCTATTTTTTTTTTCTTTTTTTTTTTCTATTTCTTCTTTTCTTCAGCCATTCTTTTTTCTTTTTTATTTTCATCATTTTCTTCTTCTTCTTCTTCTTCTTCTTCTTCTTCTTTTAAAGCACCTCAAGCGTTGTGCAACGGCTCGCATCGTTTTCCCTCTCCTTCGTTTATTTGGTCGCTTCTTTGGATTGGTCAGCTGGACGAAATTTCGTTTCAAAATATATATAGTATATGTATTTCTTTCTCCCACGTTTCGCAATAAAACGATTTCGCGCAAAACATTCTCTACTATACGCCTCTAAGCATATACAATATATATATTATATATATATTTATATCTCTCTCTTTGTTGTCTTTCGTTCGCTGTTTCGCTGCTTTCGTTTCTTATTTATTTTTTTTTTTTTGTTTCTTCTTTCCCCACGTTTCCTTGTCTTTCTTTCCCTGCAACGGTGAAGAGAACGAGTCCATTCCGAGATACGAGCTGAGCTACGGAACGATCGAAGAGCGACCATTTTCCTCACGTTTCTCGCTTCTTCGCCTCCCGAGCGGAAAGAAAAAGAAGGAAAGTAGCAAAGGTGAACAGGTTTTCTCCGAGTCCAGACTCTATCACAAGGTTGCTGCGAGCTTTACAAACGGCTTGAGAATCGCCACGCCTCTTTGTCCTCTCTTTCTCCTCTTTTTTCCCTTCTCTTCGTCCTTTTTCTTTTTTCCTCTCGCCTCTTTCTTTTCGGTTTCGTTTCGCCTCGACTTTTTTTCAACCTGGACGAGACTTTTCGCGAAATATTTTCGCTCGCCTCGTTCTTTCGTTTTCTTTTTTTTTTTTTTTTTTTTTTT
>NW_006263361.1:784010-786202 GCF_000469605.1 Apis dorsata
CGCGAGCTGGAGGCCAAAGAAAAAAATTGGCCTCTCAACGCGTCTCGATCACACGCTTTCTAGCCCTTTCTCGCACATAGTGTTACGAACAGATCGCGGCGGTCTATAATGGTCCACGGGACATTTGGCTACAGGTAACGTTATTACTTTATTATTATTATTATTATTATTACTTTTTTTTCGTGTTTTCTTTTTTTTTCGTTTTAATCAGGCGTTGTTGAAACAGGGTATGAACAATTCGTCGTCTTAAAGTTTAAGTGGGGCACATTCAATTACGGTTACACACGGTCGAATATTACAGGCGGATAAGTATTAATTAATGGTCTCTTAGACGTGACTCTGTTAACGAATTAAACAAATTTTATTTTAGAAAAGAAAATTTGATCAAATATTTTTCGTCGTTTTCGTTTTCTTTGTCGTTTATTTCGTTAATGTGATGCGACATAGAATAATAAAATCTCTTTTTCATTTTTTTCTTTTTTTTTCTTTTTCTCCTCGGTTAAAGTGAAAATAATATCAGACGCTTTTGTGAGTCACTTCCAGAGAGAGAAAAAGAGAGAAAGAAAGAAAGAGAGAGAGAGAGAGAGAGAGAGAGAGAAAGAGAGAGACAGATAGACAGACAGATAGACAGACAGACAGACAAGATAATCAGCGGAATCGCGAAATGGGGGAAATATTGACGCGACAAAATGGCAATATGTTTCGGCTCTTGAGTTACAAAAATCCGCGTGGCTAATTTGCCGTGATTGGCACCTGAAAATACGCGCAACGGCTCCAAAATTAATCGCAGTTTTCCCTTAAGACACTATACGCAGCTCGCCAACATTTGTATTACAAAGATCGCCTCTTCGATTCTCTCTTTTCTTCTTTTTTTTTTTTTATTTTTTTCTTTTTATGGCAAACTTAAGGACAAATCTGAGCAAATGATTGAACAATTACTCTTCAAATTCTCTCTTATTTTTTTTTTTCTTTTTCTTTCTCTTTTAACGCCCGATCTCACGCGTGATTATACAGCACTTATATCATTGTTTCATTGTATATTCGTATATGTGTATGTATATTGTATATGTGTATATGTGTAAATGTCTCTTAAATTCATACGCAATTCTCTTTTTTTTTTCTCCCCCCTTCTCTTCGTTATTAAATACATTCTCTTTCTTTTCTTTTTTCGATCGAGCGTTTTCTCGATGTGACTCGAGAAAACTTCGATTTAAATACTGGCGGGAAATTCAAATTTCACATCGTGTACTATATATGTATATCCATTCAAGAACGAGAAAGATAATAATCAGGCGGAAAAAATCTTCTCGAGGTCGAAGATCCTCGAAAATAGGAATGGACGATACTATATATAAAAAAAAAAACGCGAGGAATAAAAAACAAAGACACACGCGAGTCAAGAGTTGAAAGAACAAAAAAAAAAAAAAAAAAAAAAAAAAAAAAAAAAAAAAAAAAAAAAAAAAAAAAAGAAAAGAAAAGAAAAGAAAAGAAAAGAACAAAGAAGAAGAACAAGAGATCTTAGAGATCTTACTTAAATTTCGTTTAATGAAAAAAAAAAAAAAAACGAAAAGGAAAAGAAGAAAGAAACAAAAAAAAAAAGAAAAAAAAATATAAAAGTATCTCAACGATTGGTCCGATAAAGACTAGTCGATCACCTCTTTAAACAACGTAGTCTGTTGTAACCCCCATCCCCCATCCCTCCTCCCAAGAACTTACACGTATCACGATGCGACGGATGGTGGTTGTTGGGGATTAATTAACCATAATGAATGATCGATACAACGATAGAGGCTCGCGGCCGATTTAATGGAGTGCGGAACGCAGAGCGAAATAATCAATCTTCGTTGTGGCGAACCTAGCTTAGAATCGATTCCGCGGGATCATCCACCGAACGTGAACTACCGATTTTCACGCTTCCACGTTTTTTTTTTTTTTTTTTCCCCCTCTTTCGGGCGTCCCTTTCCTGTTTCCTCACTTTGATTGCAGTGAAAAGTTCGGTGGCACGATCGAGAGAGAAAGAGAAAGAGAGAGAGAGAGAGACAGAGAGAGAGAGAGAGAGAGAAAGAGAAAATATTAAAGAGATTAGAGCAGTTTGTTCATCCTTCGAACGCACCACCGAGAGATCATTGGAAAATTTTACGATTAAAGATTACGATTACGAGGGTAATTTCATTAAAAAAAAAAAAAAAAAA
>NW_006263361.1:786985-803817 GCF_000469605.1 Apis dorsata
TGTGGGTGGGAACGAAACGAAGAGAGACAATAATAATAATAAAAAAAATAAAAAAAATAAAAAAAACGAGAGGTATGCGAGAGGACTCCGGATTCTCCGATGCGAGAATTGAAACGCGATCCCTCCACCATTTACGGGGCCTTTCTCTCTCTTACTCTCGATGGAGGGATTTGGGGGGGAATATTGGGAGGGGGAGAAGGGAACGGGTACATTATAATATTCATAGCGATTATTCGTTACAATAATCAGATATTTCATTAATAATTACGAGATCACAGTGACGCTTTGACGCGCGGGGATCTCGGATGGGCGGGCTGTTTTTTTCGTTCGATATTGCTTATGCTATTTGGTTGGCCGGGATAATTCATTGGCAATTAACCTAGCCTTCTCGTTTATACCTTCGATCATTGGAGATGATTGATTTCTGCTTTCAACTCTTTGGAATTAATAATTCTCTTTGACGACCAAGATAGAAAGGAAATTGACTTCGATTTCGGGTTATTGTTTCTTTTTTTTTTTTCTTTTTTTTTTTTTTTGTTTGTTTCTTAGTCTTTTTTGAAAAGCTCGGTTTCGAGTGAAAATCTCGAACGAGATGGACGTCATCGAGATCGAGAAAGAAAAAATTCGCGATACAGCCTGCCCCCCACGATCCACAATAGTCACAGTTACAGCTTATGTCCCAGCCTTGGCTGTCGTTCTCCGTTCTTCGTCAATCTCAAAGGAAAAAAAAAAAAAAAAAAAAAAAAAAAAATCATCATCTCCGAACGAGAAACATCACCGTTTTCCTACTCCTTTTCTACGTTTCTTTTTTTTTTTTTTTTTTTTTTTTCGACCCTTTGCCTTTCTTTGTTTCTCAATCGTTCATCCTCTCTTCGAGCTCGCCCTTTCGAGATATACGACTATCATTATATTTCTTTTTTTCTTTTTTTATATCGCACGGTACGCCTCGAAATAGCATTTCGATAATAATATATATATATCCAAATATACCATTTAAAATATATATATATATTTATATATATATATAAGTGTTTTCCATTATAATATATATATATATATACTTTTATTCATGTTTATTTATATAATTAATACGTTCTCAATATGGCTGACTACTATGCTACGTAAAAATGCTCCTACTTATGGGGAGAGGAGGTTCGTTTTTATCGTTTCTCTAAAGCGTGGTAAAACTTGAAACCAAAAAGGAAAGTAAAAAAAATAAAAATTGGCGGCAGGTGGGAAGAATACCGTAAGTGAAACAAAAGTTGTAAAGAAAAAAAAGAGATAGAGAGAGAGAGAGAGAGAGAGAGAAAGAAAAGAAAACACGAAAACATAGAAAAAAGGGGGATATAGCAATCGTAGACGATTATGGTACTTTACGGCCCCACGAACAAGCGGCTATGTACATGCGTTTATTTTTTTTTTATTTATTCTTCTTATTAATCTTCTGTGGTCTTTGCGTTTTATCTTAATCCCATGTGCTTGATTATCGTTTGCTCGACTGGTAGTAGTATTCTAGCTTCTATTTCGTTTTCTAATCGCGTTTCCCTCGATTTCTAATTAATCTTCTTTTATTTCGACTCTTAAACCTACAACGGGGCTACGTTTCATACACGGGCGCAAAAATTTGTTCGTGTTTCTCGGTGCTCTATTTTTCATTTTTCCCTCTTCACGCGTCACGTCTAATTGGGTGCAATGCGCGTGAAAAGGACGAGAGGTAAAAAAATGACAAAGAAGAAGAAGAAGAAGAAGAAGAAGAAGAAACAACAATAACAACAACAACGAAAAACGAAAGGTAAAAAACGGGAAAAGAGAAATTTCGTTAAGTATAGCCACGGTAAGTATGGCCTCGCTCAAGCCTCATTTTTATTACGAAAAAATAAAAGGGGGAGGGAAAAAATTGTAATTGAAAAAAAAAAAAAATATGAAGAAAGAATAGTAGAAAATATCTTGCGTTTCACTACGTGCACACGATCGAACTCTACTTCCTTTTCCTTTGGTCGGAATGCTAATATAAAAAAGGTTTCGCGAGCGCGACGAGAGCCCTGTCATCCCCTCTCATCGCGCCAATGGCAATTACTATCTTATTACATCACAATTGTACGACGATCCTGCTCGCTCTCGCGTTTACCCCCTCCTCGGGTAAATAGAGAGGAGAGAAGAAAACTCGATCGACAAAGAACTTAAGAACACTCTGGAATAAAACAAAAAAAAAAAAGAAGAAGAAGAAGAAGAAGAAGAGAAAAAAGGAAAAGCAATAAAACGAGAAAACTGGAGACAAGTCGCTGCTGAATCCCACCGAGTTTTTTTAACCCGTTAACCCATCGAACGAGGATGCGAAAATCATGGTGGAAATATCACTTGATACGATAATAAAAGTCTTTATCGATCTCAACGGAACACGATTAAAGATACGACTTAAAATCACCTGTCATCAAATTGTATTATCATTATCATTATCAATATAAAAATTCATTCAACCGAAGAGGAAGAACAAACGAACACACACACATCGGACGAAAATCATCACAGGGGTGGGACGAGAGAAGAGTATGGTCGGCTCGCCACAGAACTTGTCCTCCCCAGAAATACATATTTCTGGCGAACGAAGTTAGTCGATGAAAAATACGCTATATTTAAGTTACTATTTTTTTACGAACATCAAGAGACTCTAGACTCTAGATTCGTCCGTGGAACGATTCGGATCGGTGCAACCGGAAACGAGATCATCCTCGCGTTCACCTTGTTCATTCGTACCGATCCTGAACTCCTCCTTCGGAGAAATTATATAATCGAACAATCATCGTTATCATCGTTATCATCGTTATCATCGTCATCATCGTCATCGTCGTCATCGTCGTCATCATATTATCGTCGTCGTCATCATCATCATCATTATCATCATCACACTCTATCTTCGCACGCTTTCACTTTAAAGGGCGTATCGACTTTTCTCGACAAAGGAAAAATAACGTACGTACGCCTACCCGAAGAAACGTTCGTTCAAGCAGGATCCTGATGAACGTCTTCGTATATTTCTTTTTTTTTCTTCCCTTATCTAATTCGAGGACGACACACAACAACACCTTTCACGCGCACTTTTCTCAGCTTTAGGACGAATGGCAGTATTTAATTATCTCGCGAATCATCTCGCTCGATCCTATTTAGACATATATGAATACACGTTTACCTATAAATAAATACTACTAGTTTTTCTACACACTGGAATACTTCGACGGAGTACGTCACGAAATCTTATCTGTTAATTTTTAAGATGGAAGAGAAAAGGGCAAACAAACAAATAATAAAAAATAATAATAATAATAATAATAATAATATAATATAATATAATATAATATAATAATAATAATAATAATAATTATAATAAAAAATATTGATAATTAAAAAAAAAAAAAAGAGAGTAGTCTTTACTCGGGAGATAGAGACAGATAGAGAGACAGATAGAACGGTCCACGGGAAAACACTATCGTATCGACAGCCTTATGATGATTTTGGTTTCATCCCGTTCGAGATCCACTCGAGGGAACACACTCGAGCCTCGATCAGGGATACTAACTATCCTTTAATTATTAATTCCACTTCTACGAGCATTCGCGCCAATATGTGGCGGGACATGGCCTATAGAATCGCGAGTACGAAACAACGAAGACCTAAATATATAATGCTAATTAACGAGATCAAAAAGAAAAAAAAAAATAATTATCGTTTAAAGAATACATAATCGCGAGAATCGACGAATAACAAAATGTTATATTAACGATAGAGAAGTGAGTGAATAGAATGGAATAGAGAAGGAAATGAAGGGAGAGATTGAAAGATCGAGCGAAAGAGAAATTTTTAAAATAAAAAAATGATACGATATCGCAAGTATCATAAAAGAAAGCATAATTATCACCACGAGAGACAGATAGCCACGCAAAGAAAAAAGGAAAAAGGAAGGAAAGGAAGAAAATGCGAAAGATAGAGGGAAGATGGAGAGTGAGAAAGAAAAAAGTGACGCGCAGGAGCAAAGGGTGCAAATCACCGCCCCTCGATCCCTCAGCGTCATGAAAGGCGTCCTCGAGGAGGGCGCCACTAAGAGCTAAGCTACCGGAGATCATTCGAAAACTGTCCACGGGACTCGCAGCTAGCCAATTAAGATGCTGCGATCCTCGATCTATCGATTATCTACTTTAATTATTAAACGTCGACTTATTTACTGAATTTTAATTATTTTAGTTAAATCCTCTATAATTACAATACGTTGCTCCCCTCTTCACGTTACGTGTCCTCGCCCGTTTCCCTACCTGCTCAATCGCGCAATTAATCTTTCTCTTTTCCTTATACTATACAAATATATTCTCTTTTCGTTCTTCTTCTCGTAGTATCAGATATATATATATATATTTTTTTTTATTCTTTTACTTTTGGAATACATACTGAGAGAGGGAGAGAGAGAGAGAGAGAGAAAGAGAGAGAGATAGAGAAAGAGAGAAAAAGAGAGAGAGAGAGAGAAAGAGAGAAACACTCTCCTCCTCGAAATACTTTCTATTTACAAATGATTCGACAATCAACCATGAACGTCTAGCGATCCCAATTCTAATCCACGATGATCGTTCATTTCGTTTCGAAAATCGATCGATCCTTGGATGGATGAATCGACAAGCGATTATTATCTAAGATCACGCGAAACGAAATCTCCATTTCCCCCTCCCCCTTCCCTTCCATTTTGCCCCTCTTCGAACGTTCTTGGACCGTTCGCGAGACGACATGGCACGATGTCATTTTTCTTTTTTTTTTTTTTTTTTTCTTTATCCCAGATAGAGTTCTGCCTTGCCTTAGTATCGGCTAGGTAACCGCGTTATCTACAAGCCACGTCAAAATACTTCCTATCGGGACGAGAACGGGACGGAATACGGTGTCTTAATACGATTGAAAAAAAGAAAGAGACGAAAAATCAAAAATCGAAAACACGACGGAGGAAAAGAAAGAGAAGAGAGGGGGGAAAGAGAGTTCCTCTCGGATCGGAGAAACGAAACGAAAGAGAATGGAAGAAGGGGATCGTTGATTCCGTCCCGTTCCCGTGACGTCACACTACTTTATTTAATTCTCTTTATTTTATATCCGTAATGAGATCATCATTTGATTATTGGGTTAAGTCCTCTTTGGATCTCTTCCTTAATATCCTCCCTCCCGTCACCCTCACCCGTCCAAGTAGACCGGCCTCGCGATCGTCATCACCTTCCGATCATTCTCGCATCTCTGTATATATATATCTCTGTATATATGTATATATACATATTCGAATATATATACATATTTCAAATTAGCCGAGAGAAAGAGAAAAAGAGAGAGAGAGAGGGAGAGGGAGAGGAGGAGAAAGAGACAGACAGACAGACACACTCTGCCCGTCTCTTATTTCCTACTCGTGCATGCAACGAAACCGGAAGACGAACGATCGTCGAAAATTTCCTCTGCTCGTCGATGATCACGCGTCGATCGCCGCCGCGGGGCGAGAACACGCCTGGAAATCGATCCTTGCCATCGAATCGATCGCGCGCGACGATCGCTCGGTCGGGAAGGATGGGACAAACTCTCGAGCGAGGAATACTAACTACGCGAGTCGAGGCCGACGTCGATGGAAGAAAAGAAAAGAAGAAAAAAAAAAAAGAAAAAAAAAGAAAGAAAGAAAGAAAGAAAAGAAAAAAAAAAAAGGAAACGAGAAATATATTCCGGACGCGACTCTTTGATCGTCGTTGAGCTAGAGTTACCGGTACGTGGACACGACATCGAGCCATCCTTTTTACATCGGCCATCACCGAACAACCAACATCGGACAAACGTGAAATGGTACTTGGCCTCAGGTAACTCTGACTTCACGACAAGTAATGAGTTGACAAGCTCCACCCTCGTCTTCCTCCTCCTTCTCCTCCTCCTCCTCCTCCTCCTCCTCGTCAATCCCGCTATCTATACCTTCGTATTCGTCGCGTCCCACGAGTTCCTCCTCTTCCTCCTCCTTCGAATCCTTCGCCGCGTTCTCGTCCTCGAGGCGCGACGGATCCGCGCCGAAGGAGCGAAGGGTACGCGACGCGAGCGCATCCTCGAAGGGACACGCGTACATAAGAGAGAACGGATGGTGGTGCGAGAACAGAAGATCGCGTTCGATGTAGGAGTCGTCCAGGCAGAATTCTGTCTGCTGGTTTACAAGCGTGGAAACGTTGTGCGCGGACGGGCGCGGCGTCCGTTGGTTCGTGCGGCGTGCAAAGGGCCAAGGAAGGCCAGTCGCTGGTTTACCAAGTGACGGCTCGCCTAACTGGCCGTCCCTGTTGCGTCGGTTCCAAGCGTCGGATGTGATGATGATTCTTAACGTTCTCGAGGCATCGTGGTCGATCGTCGTGGCATCGACGACACGACGATACCGTCGCGTCTATCGAAGACGAGACACCAGCCTCCATCCGAGGTACAAGGCCACTGTCGTCCACAGAGTCTCGCGGAGGGGGGCTGGAATCAACAGCGACAGGATACTGTCGGTCGAGCCGCTCGTGTTGTTGGAATCTGCGAAGCTCGGGTTCATCGCGGGCAGTCGGGACTTTTCGATCTCGGCGGCCTGAAACGTAAGGGAAAGGAAAAATAATTTGTTAAATTGTTTCATTCTCGTCTAATAATATTCGTTTCGGAGCGAGTCAGTGGTATACCAGAGATCAGAGATTAAGTTCGATACGAGGGGGAAAGGAGAGAGTGGAGGAGTAGAAGAGAGACGCGAGTCGAGTCGAGTCGAGCTGTCGCGTTTCTCTTGAATCGCGGGGAAATGGGGAAAGAAGAAAGGGCAGAGAAAGAGAGGGGAAGGCTCGGTCTAAGGCTCCTCTAATTGGGAGTGTTCTAATTGGATGGAATTACCGTCGATTCGACACTCCTTGCGGCTAAGCCTCCGACGTAGAGAAAGCACCTCGCTCTTTTTATCGACTCCTCCCTTATCCCTTCGAATTTACACGAAGAGAAGAAAGACGAAAAGGGGACGAAAGAGAGAGAGAGAGAGGGGAGAGGGGGCGCTCGAAGGGAAACACGATTAAGGTCCATCGAGTTTTCTCCAGGGAGAGAGAAAGAGAGAGAGAAATAAAGACGAAATATACTTGCTCGAAATACAAATCGTAGCCGGGTTCGCATTAATGCCGGTTAATCGTCAATTAATTTCCGCTTTGAAGAATTTCCACCGAGAAGAGAATTGGCCCGCGAAACTTTATACTCGGTTAAGAATCCGTGTCTCCCGATCCCCTTCGAGCACAAAACTCTTCGTTTCCACGGAACGATTCGATTATCCAATTAGTCATTGGGGGATGAAATCACCTCCAAGTTCGAGGATTATCGATTATCGAGCTAACAATTCGATCGAAACATTCCCTACCGTTCTCTCCCACTCGCACGAAGTTAGTTTCATCGAAATTCCGCTCGGTTGAAATATTTAATCGCCCCGAGAGATAAGAGACTCGTCTCAAGTCAATCTCGTCCCTCGGCTCGATAAGCGCCTCGATAATATTTTCCACGACAGATAGTTTCGCTCTATCCATTCGAGCAGTGTATCTTTCCCTTCGGGGGAGGGTGAAAGGAAATCTTTCCTCTTCGTTTCCTCGATCGCACACATCCCTCTCCCCCTGCCTCCACGCGCGCGACTTCCGATCCTCGTTTCGTCTTAATCCACTCGTGGTGGCCGGACGCGCAATAATAAACGGCGAGAAACGGGGAGAGCTCAATCTCCGAGAGCTTTTATGGAGGGAGGGTTGGTCGGCCCATAATATCTGGTCATCGTCGGCTTCGATCCGCCCCAACACAATTCTCCTTCGTCCCCGCGCGCTCTGATCGAGGATGGAAAAACACTCGACTCGTTGTGTTGCAGCGCGAGGAAAGAGATTACGCGAGGGGTGCGAGCAAGAGGAAGGCGTCACATTAAGAGAGAATTATGGTCGTCTATGGACACTCTTCTCGTGGGAGTCCTCCTCCTCGTCAATTAATAGCGTCTCTATTCCCCTCCTCTCTTCCTTTTCTCGCCCGTCGCTCCTCTCCTCTCCTCTCATCTCGATCGAGCTCCGTCAGCTGGTCTTTCCTTTTATCTGGAATCACGTTTCTTGGGAAGCGCGAACACGCCGTTATCATCGAGCCACCTGCCTACGACTCTGCGCACACTTTCTCTCTGTGCGGGAATATACGAAAAGGTAGCACGTTTCAGGTTCTATAGCTCGGGGCCCGGAAGAGAACGCCCTGAACCGCGCGCTTGGCCGCTCGCGGTTTCGCTCACCGGTTTCGACGCGAAATTTATGCGCGACCCGGTCACAAGGATTACGTTGTCGGTGTTTATCGTTCCCGTGACGGTAAATTTTAATTGTTCGTGGCAACCGGTTCCTGCCTCTTTTCTCGAGCTTTTTCGTTCGAGTTCCGCTTCGAGGAAACGCTTTTAGGATTCGATGCGATTCAGAGGGAAGGCTGCAACTTTTTTAATTCGAGCTGGTAACGATTAATAATTCAACAACGGGGAAATGCTCCAACTCGGATTTAAGATATCGTTGGAAACGTTCGTCGTTCCAAGATGCTCGATACCGATTCAATTAAACTTGGATGCATCAGCTTGGAAGATGCTGCCTCTTTGAAGGAACGTAAAAAGAGGAAATTCTTCCATATATATATTGAATATAAACTTTGAGAATATTTAAAAATTTTAATTTGCATCGAATTCAAGAGGAAAGATTTCTAAAATAGGTCTCGTAAGTTGCGTGAAAAGCAAACAACAACCCCACCGAACTATCGTAGGCCGAGACAAACTGTTGTGCAACGTAATTGCGCGGCACAGCGTGTAAATGGCCGATCGAGCGTTTCGTCGAAGCTAAGAAAGTAAGAAAAAGTCAATAGACAACGGAGGTTTGCGGTGTTGGACAGCGGGATGGTAGGTAGCGAGATGGGTTGGTAAACTCGCGACTCGCGTAAAAAATCCAATGCCTCGTTTCGTTTCTCTCGTTCCATGGAAACAAGGCGCGAATCGTAAAACGACGAACGGTCGGGATCGCGTGGTTCGATTTTCTTGCGAGGAGAGAGAAAAAAAGCGGACAGGATGCTGGTGTCGAGCCGAAAGATCCGTTATGCCTGCTAATGTATCAATTTGCGCGTCGATCGTTCGAATAATCGATAAACGTCGATGGAGAAGGACGTTTCATTAACCGTACCGGGGCTGAATCGTACAGAGTTCGAGGAAATTCTAAGCTGTGCTTGGGAGGAATATTTTATCTTGTCCGTGGAGTAATTTTCTCGCTGTTGTGTTACCGCGAATGGCTTCGAAGCGAAGGTTTCCTGGAACGGACAGACTGGTGTTTCTTGACCACGTTGATTAATGTTTGAAACGAGATTTTTCGATGTTTGTCCCTCCTTCTCTTCGTTTCTTCCTTTCTTTTCTTTTCTTTTCTTTTTTTTTTTTTTTACTTTTTCAAAGCTACTAAGATCTCGAACGAGAATTATTAAATTCCTCCCGTGATAATTGATATTCATTGAAATTTGCATTTTTTAAAACGATAATTCGCAGAACGAGGAATAGTTTCCTTGAATAATAAATCACGAGGAGGTTGGCGAGCGAAGAGGAGATCGCGAGCGAGAAGGAGAGAGCGAGAAGGAGGGCTCATGATTGCACGAGATAATTGAAGATAATTTTCTCGGCCCGTGGCCACGGCTCGTGCTGCCATGCCCACTTAACTTTCACGTAAGGGGATGTGACCACTTAGCCGTTACATGCTCGCTTACTCTCCATGCATATGTAAAGCGGTGCCTTCCCATGACGAATGGGGAACGAACGGGGTATCGTAACTTACGCTCGACCACGCGCACTCCGATCGATTCAATTTCCTTTTGCGCCAAGAAACTCGCGAAAGGCTTGAGGAAAGCCACGATGAACGTATATTTTCGATTAACATATGACGATCGCATCGAAATCCCAGATTCTAATTCTAACGATTCAAATATTCTTCTGAATGAAATAATTCAAAATTTGAAAAGACGAAGAAATTATCGATAAATAAATTTTATAGCTATTTTTAATTTACTTTCTACACCATCGATATCAATAACCCTCCCTCCTCCGAGAGTAACAAGAGAAGACCCTGATCCACCTATCGAAAGACAAACGAAAAGAAAATCACGTACAGAGGACACGAATCAAGCTTGTATAGATAGGACGGAACATCTCTCTCATCCATCGTCGGATTAATCTGACACTTGGATTCCCCGGGAGGGCAAACACCGTGCCAAGGATTCCTTGGAGACAATCCCCCCCTCCCTGAGAATCCACGATTCGTATTATATCAACAAGTCTCGAATCCTCGAATTACCGAAGCGAACGGTTCGCGACAAGCAGAGAGATTTTCTTCGATTTCACGGATCCGTGCACCCCTTTTCAATTATCGCCAATTTAACCAGCAATAATTAAACGTTGCGGGATCGGCTGGCCACCTTTGGACCTTTAAAGCGAATAAAATCGAGACTTGGGTGGATAAAGGAAGGCGCCCTTCCGCCTCCTTTCATCCCCCTTCCGTTGGACGGATCGTTTGCCCTCCTGCCTCCTTTCTTTCGATCACGGCAAATCACGGGCAATCCCGTGAAAAGAATCTTCTCCACCAAGAGATCCTCTTGCCGTACGTGAGTGAAAAGAACGAGCGACCGTAATAATCGTCCTCGGAGAAACTATTCTCTTTCCATCGAGTCTCTCAAACGACTCGATGATTATCGGAAGGGAGGGGATATTAGATCTGTTTTTATGTTCATGCCTGTCCATTATTAGGACCCAAAGCTCGATTGTTGTCGTAGACTGCGAAATGAAATTAACGAGACGATGGTTGCTCACGATAAACAGTTAGATTCAATACGAGAAAGCTATTCTTTTCGAACGACCAACGATTGTTTCGCTTTTTGTTTTTCGCTACGAAAAGATACCTTACGCGGATGATAATATGCGAAAAATTCCAATTCGAATAGAAACATCGAAACTTCCACATACGCGATACGCGATCGTCCGTAATTCGTTTACGACTCGTCCGCGCGTCAATTTCGTCCACCTCTGTAAAAAGAAAAAAAATGGTATCCCTCCATATAATCTCCATTTTTCTCACCTCTCACCGTCAGAACCGGGCGATATCTCGTAAAATCAACGGGACATCCGTCCCGATACATATTCGATCGAGATGGACGAGGAAATGGGGAAGGAGGGAGGATACGCGCGGGTGAAACCGTGATGAAGTGGCGGGAGGGGTGATACACGGTGGGAGCAATAGTAGACGTCTTAACGGTGGCGAGCGGATATTTATTGCGCCCGTGAGACACCGTCGGTGCCACCGATATAACTAAATTCGCGTTTATGGCCCGCTCCGCCCGCCAATTTCTCTCCTTTCTTCCGCAAACCGAGAGATAGAGGAACGCACACACGCGGCGTGGCGAAATGAGAGACACCGAATCATTTCGTGCGGCCATTAAATCGTGCGGATATCGGTGGGCTACGGTTCAACTGATGGAATTCTTCCACCTTCCCGGATCGATCTCAGGGAGATTGCTGTTATCAACGGAGCACGTAACGGAGATGTATCGAATTTTATTTTTATTCGAGAGAAGAAAATTCGTGGAAGCGGTTGTGCAGCGGATGAGTTACGTTACGTTAGGGGGTAGAATTAATAAAGAAAATTGAGCGCGTAAAAAAATGTTAAAGGAGGGGTGGGTGGATGGAAGGATTCTATTTTACAGGCGTCCCTTCGCAGGCATCTGCGCGTATTCGCGCGGTTTTATAACAGCCCCGCTACAAGGGTGACTTTACGACGAGTGAAAAAGCTCGATGGGGATGGCCTCGAATTGTTGACAGCGGGAGCACGCAACGCAATTATTTTTACGCCGTGCACTTCGCACCTGTATATATTCTCTCTGTTTTTCTCTCTCGCGTCGTAAACGCTTGGCGTTACGGCTTCTGGAAATAGGGATAAGCCGCGATGATATTCGACCGCGAAAAGTTGGAAACAAAAGAGCCAATTCCCGAGCTTTCTCTTATTGTTTCAGTATCGGGAGAATGAATCGTTGAATCGCTCTTGAATAAGCAGGATGAATTAAAACTACTGGATAAACTTGGAAAAAAAGAATAATAATAAAACGATAATAAAAATGATAATATATATCATTATGATTAAAAAATGAGGCATCGAGGGATAAAAATATGAATTCAAACGAACGAAAGATTCGATATTAAAGAAAGAGAAAAGAAAGGAGATTTCAACACAGTTGAATAAATTCGAAAAATCTGTGTATCGAGTCGATAGCCTGATCCCCCTCTCCCCAATTGATCGGACGATCGACTGACCTTGGTCTGTGACGCATGAAAGTCGTCGGCGATGTTCCTGAGGTTGGCGCCTACGCTCGCCCACTGGCTCTCGTTGAAGGCCTGTCCCAAGTGGCCGCAGCATTTCTTGCAGATTCGGTCGGTGGCAGGCCCTTTCTTCATAGTAGCGCCACCACCCTCCGAGGCGAGCCTGCGTCTTCGCGGTCGTGGCCTTGGGCTTGGCACCGGTGCTGCACCGTTCTCGTCCCCGCTGCACTCTGGGAACTGGAATGCCGCGTCCCTTGTTGGGCTGCTGGGCGCGGACACCGTCACCTGGGGCGTCGGAGGCGGAAGTTGTTCCACGGCGGACAGCACAAGATCGGGCAGCGGCAATCGGGACAGATCAGAGTCCACCAGGACCACCAGTTGTCGGTCGTCACCGCTTCGTCGTGGCAACCGATCTGAAAAACCAGACGAGTGTGATTTTACTCTTTGGACGAGCCGATGTTACGATTAAAGTAATTTCAGTGACGAAGTCGTGGCAGGAAATCGAGGCAAATTGTATACGTCAATCATGAAATCAAAACCAGTTTAAAAAGGGGAAAAAAAAAAAAAGAAAATTAATGAAAAGTTTCTTTTATGGATATCGACCATCTGTGAATATATAATACGATTAAAAGGCAGCCTTTTATTTATTTATTTTCCTTTTCTTTTTTTAATGTTTAATACAGGAGAACGAATCGATGATTATAGTTATCGTTTCTATCCTTCGATCCAAAGACTTTCTAAACCTGTTCGACGAAATATCAACTCGAGCGAAATCTCAAGATGTCATCGTGGCTGTCTAATCACGGTCGACCGCGATTTGTCAATCCCGCGGGGCGGCCACGTCATCGTCTCTCATAAATCTTCCGCAAAATTCAAGCTCGATAATAATCCCGGCGTCGAACCGCCTCTCAAGTCGCAGCGTAAAGTTCAAACTTTCCTCGATCATCCGATAAGTTGGCCGACGACGATTCATCATCGCGGTTTCGATCGGTCGGAGCGATCTCACCGACTGCCTACTGGAAACAGATGGCAGTCGGCGATACCGGTAATCGACGAAATACGCGGTCCAACCGATTCGTATTCAACGTATCTGGATTTGCCATCGATAATTAATCGTGGCGCATAGGCGAGCGTTGCGTCACACAATGGAAATGCTAAGATCTACGTACGTACGTACGCACGAGGGCTGAGAGGTTGCTTATAAGGTTTAATGCCAGGCCAGACAACGGCAACAGCGATCACCGTGTTTGCCCCTTAATGGCAACCAGTGACATTGTTGGCTAATGATTGTCTGAAAATTTACAATGCTCGATAGCCTTCGCTCCACCACGATTTCGACACGTCCGCGACACGATACGATACGTGTACGGATAGCGGAGAGATCGTGCAATAGCCGAGCGTTTCTCTGAAAAATGGAGGAGTTAAAAGGAAGAAAAGAAGCGGAGAATATACGTATATACTCCGTGGCTGGTGCGGTATCTGGCGGTCAGGAAACGCGCGATATCGGACAGCCGAGCGGAGAACGCTCGTGTTTCGACGCTTTTATCGCCGTCCGAAGAAGAGTTTTTCGGTTGATAAGTGGCCACGCGTTTTACGTCTCTCGCGTCGACGCCAGATAAACGCGGCGTAATTCCGGCTGAGAGAACCGGTAAACAGAAATGCACTCGGTTCCCCGTTTTTACGACGTCTTCGATAATTAACCTTTTAAGTAGGAGCATCCATACATCGGTGTAAACCTCAATTTTGTTGATCGATCTCTGAATATATCGTAGAAATCATAATTTCTTTATCTGTCGATTTCTATATATGTTTTTTGTTTATCTCGTTTCTCAGTTATATGGTATAGAAACCTATGCGAAAAAATACAAAGATTATAAGTGATATTTGAAAAAAATTGCAGCGTATAATTTCAAGTCGAGTCAAATTTTCATAGTATATATTCACGAAAAAATTAGTTCCAAGCGAAGCGTTCAATTTTTGTACTTGAAGAGTTAAGAGCGAAACGCAGGGGAGAGGTCAGGGCCAGTAGTAATTAATTTTAACGAAGCCTTTTCGCAGGCCCAAACACTCGTCGCGAGAGAGGGCCTAACGGTTCATTGTTCGCAACATTTCCGAGACGCAGTAACAAGTTTTACGAACCGCGAAATGGTACTCGTAAACCGAGTGCAACTGTTTTGGAATATTCGAAGCGGAGAACGGAGTTAACCGGGTCCGAGGGACGATAACGATTCGCATCTAAAAGCCAGTACATAATCAGGTAAGACGATTGAAACTGCATCGTATCACGCGAACGCATGAATAATCGCGACTATATCACTGACTCATCCACCAGTTCCATTAATCCTTTCTGCATTGTCGAGCCACGGATTAAAAGCTTAAAAGCTTGTTTCTCAATCACGGACCTTCTCTCTCTCATTACTTAAAATTAATCTCCAACCATTACACCATTGTATAATATCTGGAATAAGATTTTTATTTAAAGGCCTATTTACACAAAGCGTATTAAACTTTCAAACGCGACGAAACGTTGATGACATTTCGAATTAAAAAAAAGTTCCAACTTGATCGATCAATTTTCAACATCTCGATGACTTATGAAAAAAAATCCCCTTTCTTCGTCAATACGATCAACAAACTGTGAATCCTCGCGCTTGTAACATTGCGCGGCCGTAGGCTGACAGAAACATTTAAACGCGCGGGTTTTTCGATGGAAAAGCGTGGCGCGGATAAATCGAAGCCATGCGTGACAAAATAACAATTCCTCCGCGCCTCCGGCCGCCATTGTCTCGGAGACCGGTCCCGTTTGCGCGTGCGCACTCGTACTCGCTCGCGCAGTTGCATCCTTGACATTTCGAGTAAACGTCCGCGCTTGCGCCGGCGCGCGCGCAGCCGCACTCTCGGCCCACACTCTCACGAGCCGCTCTTTCACTTGTGCAACCCGAGCGCGCGCGCATCGAGCCACACATCGTCGCCTACTCGCATCGAGAACCGCTCGATCGCGAAATCTCCACGTTTGCCAGGCTTTTCACCGCTTGCAAAACACTCTTTTATCCGGGCCAATCGGCGGCCGCAGTATGCTTTCTATCTCCCGATTTTCCCCCGTAAAATGTCACTACGCGCGTTATAACAGATAGAACACATACGTAGGCCTTTTCCAAAATCGACTTACGTATCTCTAGGTAATTATCAATCCCAACCGCTTATTAAGCGTGACAAACAATTAAGTTTGATTCTGATTTATGCTCGATTCGAATACGCGCGATTATACACTTTTCGAAGCGATCCTAAATCCTTTTGATCCCAGTAAATGTTTCTCGCTGATTTTATGACACGTAGAGGTAACGATACTGTTGCCAAATTTTTATTCGATACTCGAATCGACACGCTATAGGAAGAATTGCACGATTCTAGTAAGTTGAAGGGGAAGGAGGAGAAGAGGAGACCGCTCGCGCGTCCCGTGGAAGCGTTCAGGGCAAAAAGTGCAGCGCGCACGTGGCCAACACCCGCACGCACGATCTCTCGCGCGCGCGCACTTTGGATCCGCGTGTACGCTTCCTCTCGGATGCACGCGCGCGATGTGTTCGTGGGATCGGGGCGGGGGAAGACGGGTTGGAACCGACGAAAAGGAATCGAGACGAAAGGCGACGGAGGAGGAGGGACGCGCGACGAGTATATAAAGAACAAGAAGGAACGAAGGGCGGGGAAATGGCAGCCAACGAAGGGGAATAGGGGAAGGGGGGCGTTTAGTGAAAAAAAAAAAAAAAAAAAAAAAAAAAAAGAAACGAGGTTCACGAGACGCAGCGAGGAATGCGATGCGAGGAGAGAGAAAAAAAAAAGTGAGTTGCACGGAGAGATAGAGCGGCGGAGATAATACGCAGGGGGGGAAAAAGGGGGAAAAAAAGGGAACTGGAGGAAGCAAAAACAGGAAGGGGAAGAAAAAAGGAGGAGGGAAAAAACGTGGAACAAGGGGAAATTTCGAGTGTAGAGACAATGTGCGTTATGTATACGCGTTATGTCAAAGAGACGGTAAGAGGGAGAAGGGAAAAGGGCGAGGAGTGGGAGCGGATCTGAGCTCTGGCAGCATATGCGAGCACGTGACTCACATGGAGCGCCCTTTGTACGCGTAAGTGCAACGCAACTTGTTACAGTATGCATACGTGTGTAATCCTAGTGGCGCTCGCGCGATCGCTCGCGATTGTGTGCGCGCGTAGGTGCGAGCGAGCGTGTGCGTGACACCGAGAGTGAGCCGTGGTGAACGCTCAACTGCACAAAGAACCCCTCTCAAGGCCGCTGCAGCCGCGACACACACCAGAAAAATAGACATGAGCGCGCGCGCATAGAAATACTCGCGAATCGCGAGCGATGTCAAGCGGGCGTACGCTCTTGGCGCTCTTGGTGGTTTTTTTTATCGTGTCACGATTTTTTTTTTTTTTTTTTTTTTTTTTTTTTTTTTTTTTTTTTT
>NW_006263361.1:804107-808385 GCF_000469605.1 Apis dorsata
AGACAACGAGACAAGGAATCGTTGAACTATGCTGTCGTAATCATACGATCGATTGTATCAAGTACAATCTACTGTCTGAAGTGCGAATTAATCTTTACGCGATTTGGAAGTTGGGTTTTCCGAGTTAAGAGTCATTGCGCTGTTTGTTTGGTCGCTTTGTAATTATAAGGCGCAGCTGGGAAAACATTGCTAGTTTGTTTTCGTTGATCTTTTATGGATATAGTGGATATGTTTTCGATATTTCATCGAAAACGTAATTATTATCGTATTATTAGATTGATCGTATTTTTCTTTTTAAATTGATTCGAAAAATCTTAAAAATCTTAGAAAATGTTAGAATTAGATCGTTATTTGATTCTAAAAAATTTATTTTTTAGATTATTAATATTATATCGATTAACAATATGTGTTATAAAAATGATATAATAAAATCAACAAAAGTACAAAACATATATATATATACATATATATATATATATATATATCGATTAGATATCTACATTTATTGAGTTTTGCGATTTAAAATGAGTCACCGCGCAATGAAGTTCAATCTTATCAAACTTATACATACATAAATTCCCCGTCCCGTAATAGAAAATATCGCTCGTTCAGCCTACTCAAGAGAGAGCCAAAGTCGTAAATGGGCGATGATTTCTCCAGGATATGGACAATCTGTTGGAGCAATCTGTTGTTCAAATCGGTACCACCAACCGGTGAACGTTTCTCACAAAAACGATGAATTTTGCGTCTTGCTCGAAACCAATGACACGACCACTTTAGAACGCTTCGCGGAAATCTTATAAACCTGCTGATAATAATCCGATATAAATGCTCCCCACTGCACCAGTTCGAATAGACGATTCACGACATCCCTTCCTCTTCCCTCTCCTCTTTCAGAATCGAACGATATTTCCACATTTCGAGTGATTCTCGATCCTCTCGAGGCGGGAGAACAATCGATTCACGGCGTGCTCTACTCTTTCTTTCTTTTTCTTCCTCTACGAAATCAACGATCCGTCGATCCCTGTTCCGAGTGATTCTCGATCCTCTCGAGGCGGGAGGACAATCGATTCACGACGTGCTCCATTTTTTTTTTTTCTGCAGAAGATCGAACGATCTTTCCATGTTTCGATTAATTCTCGATCCACGAAGCGTGATCTCGCGCGAGGATCGTTTCCAAGTGGCTGGTCGGAAACAAGAGATACGTTATCGCGATACGGGCAACGAGAAAATGAAAATGAGGGAACAAGATTGCGCACCACGACGCGGCTGGCCATCGATTTCTGATTACCCAATAAATTCTGTCCACCGGTTTCAACGAGGCACGGAGCTCGATCGAATTCTGCGGTGCAGAAGTCGTGGAGAACTGAGGAAACGTTCCCGTGGCTCGCTCCACCGATTGATTACGCTCTTATTGGCTACGTGACTCGCGATTTCGTTGTCGGCGGAATTAATCGTGCCTCGTAGTTGATTGCTTGCAATGCTTCCCCGCGAGGTGAACTGAAAATCTTTCCGTGTAAATTGGAGATAGACGATCGTAAGAAAGAGAGATTGGAAAAATCATGGTCGCTTGAACGAATAAACAAAGAAATAGCCGCATTAAAAACAATTCTTTATACAACGAACCACTGTTCATCCTCTTATTTTATCTTCTTGATCTATTCCAACTACGATATTCTCGAAAAAGCTCTATTTCCATCAAGTATTAAAAAGTTGTATCATTAGACTGCGAGTCGATTATGATTTTGTCATCGTTATTCGATTACGATTATAATTAACAAACGAATCGAGCTTCTTTTCCACTCTTTCCATTGCTGCTATAATAATCGATAGAGAATCACGGTGGAGATAGTCCTCCCGGCGGAAGTCGATTCCAGAAACGAGAAACGATTTTAAACTTTGGAGTACGCGCGCGATAAAATAAATTCTCTTTAATAGAGAGAATGCTCTATCCCTGTATATGCATTTTTCAAAAATCGTCCACCGCCTCGTTTAATCCGCGTCGTTTTCGAATATTCCAATGTCCTTTCCATGTTGCCAGTATTATCGATAAATTTTACAGGGAACAGTTGCGATTTCCATTCGAAGAAACAAAGAACTGGTTTTGCTAGTATTACTCGTCCGCGTGGAACGATATATTTGCAGTGTGATTTGGTTGTTTTCAGTAGTAGTTTTTGTTTTTTTCCTCCTCTCGATGTTAAAACACAATGTGCATATACACGGTAGATATTGCCTAATGAATATTCATGCGCTGTGAATAATAGAAACTTAACCTTCGTAATATCGAGTGGGATACAGGTGTATCCCAGACACGATATTTTTGTTATAATTTCGAAAATAAATTTATATATATGTCGTTTCATTACATATTCGTTGTTGGCTCAGAATATAAAGGGATGTTAACTGCTTTTCTTTTGAATTCAATAAAAAAAAAAAAAACAGGAAATTTAATCAATGCTTTTTACGTGCAAGAAATAAAGATGGAAAATTGCGAGACTTGCTTATAATACAATCGATATATATACATATATGCATATATACATATATAGAACATTATAGAAACGCAATCTTTTCAAATGATGTTATGCATTTATTCTTTTATCTAATCCATCTTAATAATATAATTATAAGAAAAATAATGTTGAATGAATTAATAATTGTTATTTATTTACTCTAATTGAGCAAATTTTCAAAAGACGAACAATGAAAAACTAATTTAAAAAACAATTGCAAGTATCTCTCGTTTTAGTGGCGAACGCAATCAGGGTGCAGAAGCCAGCGGCCGATCTTCACGCACGATAAAATCACGATGACGAGCCGCGATAAACGAGGCCGCGCCGCGAAGGGTGATCGAAGGAAAAGGGTTGGCGGGCAGATAAAATCAGCCGAATTTCATGTACGGTTGGAGACGCGTGCTCGAGCCGCCTACGAAGAATACGCTCAGGGGAGCGTAAAAATGTATAACACCAGAGGAGCGGGGTGGAAAGCACGAGTGCGCTTAGCACGAGTTTCGTCTCTCGATGAATATTAATGATACCATCGGGGTTGGTGCGCGCGTTTCGAAATCCGTGAAAAGCACGCGGCAAAAGGCATAATTAGAGTTTTAATTAAAAACGACGACGCGACGCCCGTGGATAAGAGTCGACCTCGAGGGAGAAGGAAGTTAATTAACCGATTTGTTAAGTCGAAAACAATCCGTGAAAACCATCATTTCGATGTTTATTCCGGTGAAATTGTATTACAAATATTTGTCTCGATCGGAGATAAAAAAGTACGAAGAATGTTGATCTCGATTTAAATATTATTATTGTAGAAAATTTTGAAAATTAAAATGTTAATTTATTGAATTTTTGCGAATGGAAATTCGTGATTGCTACGGAATATTTTAAGTAACTTTGAAATATTTTAATTTCAGATTCTTTAGATTTTAAAATCCCGCTTACGATTGCATATTTTTCTAAAATATTTGGAAACAAACATCGTGCGATCTAAATTCTTTTTACGCATTAATGAACGCGTATTTCCACGAGCATTGAAAAATCACATTAGAAACGTTACACTTAGAAACAGCGTTAATCTGACTCATCAAAGAAACTAAACCTCTCTCGAATAGTATCTGCTACAATCTCGTCAACGATTGATACCGAAGATAAAAAAAAAAAAAAGAAAACAGAAGCGAGTGAGAAAATCCAATAAGCCTGGTTCTGACGGATAAGGAAGATACGGCATTGTTTCGTTGACGTGAAGATAAAGCGGGGACTCGTTTAACCAGTGACGATAACGAGTCAACGAGGCAACCACGAGAAAGGAAGAAAAAAAAGAAGATTGTGGTAGGATGAATATTTTAAGAGATCGGCCAATAACACCTGGCTCGATGGATGAATAGAAGGAGACGGCCATCGAGGATCGAACAATCGGCAATGACGAATTCCTTTCAATATTTCATCAGGTCTATAGACTACGGTCGGTGCTCTCATTCCTTATGTTCTGGATCGATCGTCTTCGGGACTTCCGCTGGGAAATTCATGATGAAACGAATTCAGAGTGGAACGATCGCACTGGGACTACGATCAGATTCGATTCTCGAAACTTTATCCACTAATATTTAATCGAGTATCTTCTTCGAAAGAAATCAAAAAATTTATATAATATAAAATCTACAACACGATCGGGAGACGTTTATTAATATTTAAATCAAAAAAAAAACCAAACCAATTTTCTTTAGAAGAAATTCAGAAAGAAGAATAATATCGTGTTATTTCATAAAAAAAAAAAAAA
>NW_006263361.1:808679-818815 GCF_000469605.1 Apis dorsata
AACGCTTCCCCTTCCGGAACTGATCGCGAGGTTTACTCCGAAATTCAGTGCACCGATACCAGCCGAGGCTTTACGACAATGTAACATAATACGAAGTTCAGTGTCGAAGGGCTATCGTTTTACGAACGACACCCGATCTTTCTCTTACCGAGAAATTAAACGCCTCCGATTAGAGAGGCGATCGCGAGGACGAGTTCGATTCGGTTCTTATCGGTTCGTGTCATGGGAAACGGGGGCGTCTCGATTCGCACGAAAACACTGCAAACGGTTATTAACGGGAAGAGAGGGCGAAGAGCGAGGTGAGAGAGAAACGAGAGTGAAAACAGATAGGCGGAAGAAAAATGAGGCCGGTGATGATCGGGTAACGCGCGTAATCATTATTACCGTGGTCGCGTTTACGCGAGCACGATGACGAGGTGGAAGTTTTCTGCAAATGTCACGGGAGAAGAGTCGGGAACGGGGCTGGCCACAGCTGTTTCTATAAATAACCAACCCCGACTCCGATGCAACGCCGCCAGATTCTGCATCTTCTCTCGAAACCGCGCCGGCAAACTATGGTTATTGACCCTCAAACACACGCCACCACCTATTTTCGTTTGTAAAATAATGAAACAGAATTCGCGTAATTCATATACCTCGTAATAATTAATTCTTCTCCCGATTTCCAATCGGTTTTCCTTTGGAACGAGCGAGATTCGGGCAAGGGTGAGGTTGGTGAGATTTGTTCGCGAGCGATCGGATCGGTGAAATTTCAAGAAAAGTTGCATCATTCAGAAACAACGGTGACACATTGGCGACGACCGGATGCAATTTGCGGTTTCTTTCGGGACACTTCCACCACGATGGTCGGCGAGATCAAAGGCTCGTTAAGGACGTATTGCCGCGAAACTGAGGCAAAATGGATTCAGAATGTTATCCGACCACGTTTCCTCCCGCGTTTAATCGCGCGAGCAAGGGTGCACTGACCTTCGATCAGAACCGTTTTATAGATGGTAGTAATATGAAATTACGGTTGTTCCCACTGTGACTCGAGTACACTGCGAATAATTTAAAGCTGAGGTCTGCCTTCGGCTAATTGCCAGTTTAACCTCACTTTCTCGTCCTCGAATAAAACCTGCTCGAGAGAAACAACGATTCAGAGACAAACAAAAATTTTACAATTGAATTATCGATAGAAAAGGAAATGGCAATCGTAAAATAATCCGATTCGATACAAGAAGCGATGATCTTGAACGTTCAACAAATCTGAACCAGATATACCCAGATACGATAAGAGAAAGAAAGAAAGAAAGAAAAAAAACAGATAAAATTTATCATCCAGATCGTTCTATTGTCGATCGAACGAGCAACAAGATCCAGGAACCTTTTCAAAATCGGCCATACACACAATGTACTATTTCAAAGCGTGCGAGATATGATATCGGAGGTACTCGTCCTGCAATCGTTGTGGTACGGGCTCACGTTCGATACCACAATCTCTGGTGGACGATCGACATCCGAGATTCGGGGAACGAGCCGTTGCATCGCGTTTTATGGCGCGTTTTACTCCGGTGTTGTGCCTGACCATCGGTCTTCTCTCCTCCCATCGTCCCTCCGCTCTGTCTCTCCTCCTCCTACTCTCCTGTCGATCCGACCGGCCGCGCCGTCTCTTTTCGCCGTAAAGGAGGCTCGAGCAGCGGTGCAGGGTCATGGCCGGACATCGTCTGCCATACTCTCGCCTCTACACCCACGCTACATCTGTTATACTCGCCCCCTTTCGCTCGCTGCACCCTCGTAAACCCGCGTTTCATTATGCGCCGAATATAAGTTACCGCAATTTACGCCTCTGGCTCGCTCCTCTCGCTCTTGTTCCTTTCTCCCTCCTTGTTCATGTCTTTCGTTTTCTCTACGTGCAAGAATCTTTTCCTGCGTGTCGTGTACCCGAGTTGAATTTCTCCGATTATTGTTGGAGAATGGAGAAGAGAGGGAAGAATTGGAGAATCGATGGATAAGGTTGGAAATAAACGTAAGACGATATAAGATACTTAGGATCAGAGTTATAATTGCGATAAAAATTAAGTTTATAACGGTTATATGAAGTTATTGTATTGTTTTAGTTACTTTGCATGCGAGGCAATCTTTAATCTTATTGAATAACGTTATTATATTCGTTAGTTGTCGTTAGTTTCAAACAACAAGTTAACATTATTTAACACTACTCGATAATGTTAGCGAAAAGAACGAATGCAAATTTGACAGCGAATACAAATTGTTAAGAATTCTTGGAAAAGGCGTCAGAAGAAGGCGTTCGAGGATCAAGGACCTCGGGGAGGAGGACATTGAAACCGAAATCGAATTAATCACGCGAGAGAAACGGCTAGATGTAAATCACGCGATGACACGAACGTTTCGCAATCTGTATGGTCCTTTTTTCGTTTCGTGAAATCACGAAAGGTGTCGAGATATCTCGCAACCATCTCGCGATGGACCGAGATTTTTCGACGCTGATTCACGGGATGTGAACGACCGCTGTCAAATGTATCAGAATTTTCGACAAATGGTGCAACAGTCGACGGGAGTCAACGACCTGGATGAAACGACGATTTCTCGCGACACCTCGAACGTTCGTGTGCGTTGCGAATCCGACACAAACGAATACAAAGTGAACTTGTTCAAATTATACGCCTTAATTTTGCCAAATTTGTTTCGCTTTCTTTATTCATTTATTTTTTTCTAATCTATTTCGTGTAAATTGGCCGGTTTGATCGATTAAACTTTACGATTCGCGATTTTTTCACAAATTCGAGGAAAATTGTAATTTCGTAAGTAATCTTTTGAAAAGGAAACAGGATGCAG
This sequence comes from Apis dorsata, assembly GCF_000469605.1. Taxonomy (NCBI): domain Eukaryota; kingdom Metazoa; phylum Arthropoda; class Insecta; order Hymenoptera; family Apidae; genus Apis; species Apis dorsata. Next base: position 811,515 of record NW_006263361.1, read on the forward strand.
AGTCGCGTTGTTCCACTCGAAAGTGATCCGCGTTGTACCGCGCGACAACCACGTGTTGCATTTCTACTCGATACGCAACGTGCTGTCCTACTCTCGAGTGTGTGTACCCATGCTCCTTGGTGTATGAGAAGTGGAAATTAATTGCGTCGCACGTATTACAAATTCAAACGCATTCACAATTTATTGAAAGTAACAATTTCAGATTTGTGTTTACAAAATGAGTATAACAAAAATAATAAACATATTTGAATAAATAAATAAATAAGTAGATAAATAAAATAAATAAATACAAAATACAAAAAAAGAAAAGTTTAAAAAAAAACTGCAATTTTAATACATCTGCTTTTAAAATAACTAAAATTGACTTATAAATTTTTCACATCAAAGTGCAACTTCGATGTTATAAATATGTTAAAACTAATATATATAATGAGAATTATATTAAACATTTTATTTTTTGTCTTTTCTTACTTAATATCTTTGAATGACTAAATTTTTTTTGTACATTTTGATATGTTTTTCGACTAGAACAACCAGCCCCCGTAGACGTAGTTAGAAACGTCTCGCGGACGGTGTCGTCAATCTCATGCAATAGCATCTAATCGGTTGCCCTTGTCTTCTAATGCATCTTCCTGAAAAGCCATCGGACAGTACCATAATAAGAACGTTATCTGTATCCAATGGATACATCGTAGCGATGAGACCGATGCCACATGAGAAAAGAAGGAAAAATGCCCATAGCACGTGACAACGAGTTGACCATGTAGACCTATTATAATGGTCGTTCCATTCTGTTCAAGAAGACTCAAAGGCTGTTGCCACGAACAAAACAACTTGTTCATCGCAATGGATCGCTCGTAAGATGTGTAAGGATGCGGACGAAAATCTCGAGATAGGTGAGAATGTGTCTTAAAAATTCGTTGAACTCACGATTTCGTGATGACGGATGCTGTGCTGTCCTGCTTCGAAGTACCTGTTGCAGAGCAGCGTATAGATCGAGCATCAATTGCTCCAGCTGCTGTGTCTGAGTTTCCGCTTCGTCGTCGGAAGGCAGAGCGAATGGAATCGCCATTTCTTGACGATTGGTAGATGCAATTCTTGAATTACTGCTCTCTTCTCGTCGACACTGTAATCGAACCAATGTCCGTCAATCAAACACTACCACTTTATCGATCTTTTTAATTATTTCTATTCTTCGCTTCTTCGTTAATATCTCACGCACAGAATCGATTTGTGATTTGAAGATTTTTTAAGAGTCAAAGGGATCGCGAGCACGTTAGCTCCCGATTCTACACAAAATGTATTTTCGTGGCGACACACGTGACTTTAGGTTTCGACGGCGCACGCTCAATGTTCGTCGCCACAAAGACTATTGTCGTCACCGATTGTCCGTAGAGAAAACGCACGTGGTCAATGTATAACACTACGCCAACAAAAGTTGACGAAAATTGTTACTCACGGATCAACGACGATCGATTAAAACGAATGAGCACACGATCGACGCGTATTTCTTAATTACGTCTTCTGAAACGCCTATAAGGTGGATCCTCGAATGGATCACTTTCCATGGGTGGAAAATTGTTCGTGGCCGAGTTTAATCGATTATCGAACACCGTTAAACGGATAATCGAGATTCACTACAATTATCGAAGATTGTAATAGACGGCGGTGCGATCGCTCGTTCGACAGTTTCCACTGAAAAGCACCGATGACAGTTCGAAAACGTCCCACGGGACGATGGCACAAAGTTCAATGTTCTCTGATCGAAAGATACACACGATGCACTGAAAGTTTATCGACAAAAACGTAAATTCGCTTTCCTCTTATACGAGCACAAACGGAATATCCGCGCGAGAGGGAAGAAAGCAGGGAAACGATCTGTTTTCTCTCCTTTCCCTTCGTCCTTTCGTTTCGTTCAATTCCCATGCACGTACAAAGTACAACACGTTGCGTCTCGCGACTGTCCTCTTTGGCGCGACTATCACACGTGTATATGTATCAAATGTGTAAGAGAGAAAGTAAAGCGACACGAGAACTCTCGACTGAGCTTAGGTAACGAGAAACACGTCTACACTCCTCGAGGTCTGGCTTGGTAATGATTCTGTGCTTTCGTTTCATCCACTCGGTCCGCACGTTCTGCCTTGCGGCGGCAACCGACTTCCCCCACCATAGTTGCCTCGCGCGGCCGGTTGCCCTACTGTGGTGGGGAAGCGATGCGCGCGCATCCGGACTCGAACGATGCGAGGAAAGGAAGAAAAGAACAGTCGCTAGTGGGGTCGAGTGTGTGTGAGTTGTGCGAATGTGTGATCGTGTGCTTGCGCGTGGTTCGTAGCGTTGTAAATTTACCGGTTAGGGTCAAGTAGGGTAAAAAGATGGAAGGAAAATCAAAACCGAACGTGGTATCATATCCCGTGTTCCATGCATCGACGATACATCGATTCGATACATCAATAAGAAGGGAAGCGATGCGGAAGAAGTTTTAGCGCGCGTCATTTTTCCAGGTTCGCCATGTTTTTTTTAACCTTATCATCTTTCTTTTGTTCTCCTTATTACGTTCGCGTTTAAATCGTAAAGAAAAAGAATCGCTCTTTCAAGGATAAGAGATTTTCCTTTCGAGCATCCGATACGAAACGTTTGTGAAGGCATAGGCAAAGCAAAGCGTGTAACATGTAGCAATGAGATCTCGACAGGAGAGAGAGTGAGAGGGAACTCACACAACGAACGACACGCTTGTATGTACTTCGGAACGGTTCGTAAAAGCGCGTATGACACGATGGAGCGACACCCGAGCGTAACTGCGTAGTTTCTGCGAGCAACTTCATGGGGGTAGTTGAAGGAGTTTTGTCAGTATTATATTTTCAGAAAGTGGAATTGTGACTTCGTAAAGTTATTAACGATCGCTATTGAGTAACTCGAATGATATTTACGTATCGTTTATCGAATTGTTATACACTTTCGGCCGCCATTTTTGCAATGAAACAAAGCACGAAATAGATACATCGATATGTCGATTCCGAATTACAAATAAATCAAATTTTACGGTATTTTTCGAAGATTCGATAAATATTCATAGAATCATGATACTTGATAACGGGAAAACGGAAAAAATTGAAAATGGGAAGAGAAATAAGAATATAATGTATTTCTACTGTAAACGCTGATTCACGTGCAACGTTTCTAACTGTAGAATGAAATCATATAAATAAATATCGGCATATTACGCTCTAAGAGGATTAAAAACAAAATTGAAAGAATAACAGAATCGAAAATCTATATAATAGAATACATTAATATTATCAATTATATATATTCGTATTCATTTTATTATTTTATTTTTATTATGTTGAAAAATACAAGTTCAATATAAAACTATTAAAATATTTGTTTATATAATTAATTACTAACAAGAAAAATTTAAAAAAAAAACTTAAAATAAAATGAAAACATGTAAGAAATTAACATTATATTTATTATCAAATATATTTACAAACAGACAAAATCTACAACCAATTACGCCGTATATACACATCGTCGAATTCGATCATTACTGTGACTAACACACTACACGAAATTCATTCTTCCTATCCTTATACAAATTCTCAGACTTATATCTAGTAGTTTCACAATACTAGCTTTACCGAATAATCATTTTTCGCGATTCGACTTGCAAATCCGCGAATACAAAAAGTCAAACGAAAGCAAGGAACATGCGAGGTATACTCATACGTGTTATCCTAAGTACGATGCACCGATTCGAACAAGCGATCGAGCGAGAGAGCCACTCGAATCAGCGAACGATCGAGGATTATCTGCATTCACCGGGGCAAGTTGACGACAAGGCACAGGAGGAGAATAGATTAATGGCGAGAATGGCACCCAGAGATATTGTCATTGGATATCGGATGAGAGAGAGCGAGAAAGAGAGAGAGAAAGACCATAAGACAGAAAGATAGATAGAGATACGTAGAGACGAGTTAAAGGCTAGGTGAATATCCTTCGTATATTGGGGATGGCGTTACAGAGAGATGACGTTACCGCGGACGATAGAAACTGGAATCGACGAGGAAAGTCGCGATGGCCCAGTCACACCACATCGATATCGACAGATTGATCCTTAATTTCGAAGGTAAGCAACAATTTTACGCGATTCAAATAGTTTAAGTAGATACATTTGCCGCGCATTTAATCAAATTCACAGACGTAAAAAGATATTAATCGAAGAACGCGAACAAGTTTCCATCCGGTCGCAGATCCATCCATTCGTCCGTCCGTCGGTGATTTATGACCGGCGCGTAGATTTTATTGGGATCTTAATTAGACGGTAATGTCGCGGCTACCAAGTTACGTTCGCGATTGCTATCGTTTCTTTGATTTCTTTTTGCGTTTGAACTGTTAGGGGACGAAACGTTAATATTGAACATTATCGAGAGCGAAGATAATAATAGATAAACGAAGCAATAGAGATACTAACGTTTTAATTTTGTCGATTCCTTACTTCTTTCTCCAAGCAGATTCCTTCTGAATTATCCAACTGAATTATCGTTTTATGGTCTTGTTTAAATATGAACAGAATGTAAAAATTATTGTTTAAACACTCGTGAGACAGGAGAAGATAAAGTTTGCCAACTTACACAAAACTGTATGATTTGCTATTTTATCAGACTACCAATGGACTCTTCTGCTCTCGCGTTTATAAGGAAATCGTTATCTTATCGGAAAATTATCGATTGTTAATCGCAACAAGTAAGCAAGAAAATATATTATAAAGAAACTTTATCAATTTTTTATGATAAAGTTGATATATGATAAATTTTAAATGTAAAAATTCAAGAATTAGAGAATCAGATATTTTCCTTGTTTATATAATTTTTTGAAATCTTTTCTCATCTATTATTAAATCGAATATACTATTTCAAATCTATGTACTTTTATTATATCGCTATTTTTAAAATTGTATTTTTTTTTTTTTCATTATCTCCCTATTTTAAGTATCTCCCATTTTTTTTTTATTACAGAATCGTATAAATTCTTATTCAGACAATTCGATACACGATTCATGTGCGATTTCAACAATATTCTCGTAAAAATTTAAATCATCTTGTCTTAAATCTTTTCTTCAATACCATTCTTTTGAATCCATCTTTCCTTCGATCAAACCAAGAAACGAAGAACTCTGAATCTCATATTATAATTTATCAGGATTATTCTAAATCTTTGTTTTATTTTTTTTCGGTGTTGCGCGTCGCTTAACCACCCTTAACGATCCAGAGAGTTTAGCCGCTCGGAAGTGGATCTCTGTCCCCGGTGGCCCGGCCACGGGGTCTCTCGTTTTATTTCCACGGAAAGCATTGAATCGGCTCCCGGTAGCGGCGAGATTTAAAACCGGTAGCACCGTATGCCCCGACCGGATTGTATATTTTTAGAACGACCGGCATCCTCGCGTGGGCGGACACGCTGGTCACCGATCCAGGAACCTGCGCCACGTTGTTTCCATCGTGCACGATGATCCCCTTTTGTCGGCGGATCAACCTCGTCGCGGATTTCTCGGCTATCGTCCTTCTGGCAATATGGCGTGAAGCGAGGATAATTCGGCGGGATTTGGGGGAACCGCGCCAACCGTGCTGATTTTCGAGGAGAAATTTTCGGTGGTGGGATGGCAAGGGGTGGACCTTTATCGTCGTTCCGCTTCCTATTGAAGTTTTGAAGCGCGGGGATTCCAAGTATGAATAATTTGGGAATAAAAAGTTCGTTCGTTTTTTATTGAAGATAAAAAAATATGAATATATATCTCTGGATATATGGGCAGAGATATATTATATTAAACAAAGCTAATTTTTTTTTTACCAGTTTCAAGTTCTTTCCAGCTTGAAATAATTAATTTGGAACATCGTATCCTCGAGTAAACTCTTTTTAAAAATTGTTGTAATCAATCGATAGATAACGAAAGAAGAGAACAAAAAAGAAATATGTATTCGAATAACTAAAATGATAAGTCGGTTAGATGAGTAATAATATTACGTTATCCAAAGTGTTATTCGCTCGCTGATATACGAAAAAACGTTTTTTGCATTTTCTAACGTTATAGGTACTAGATGCTACCATTGCTCGCGAGGTTAATAGCAAGAGCAGCGTTATTAAGCGACGTTCATGCCGGGTATCAAGCAAAAACGCGTCAGTTGGACGAGTAATTGACCAAGATGCAAGGATACGAATGAAAGTTCTCGGCGAGGTCGTTCGAAGGCGGACAGAGTCGGGAAAAATTATGGACGAGAATTATTTTAACCGTACTTCAACGTTTTCTGATCGTTTGAATATATTTTTCAATACATCTTTCATCTTCCTCGCTGTAATTTTATTCTATTCAGAATATTATGATCGTAACACCGCGTGCTCTTCTTGTTTTTATACTATAACTGGATTATAGTATAAAAAAGAGATACCAGTGAATCTTTATGGAAGATTTCAAACGTAAAGTATTATTTTACAATCGAAACGAGATTATTGCAATTTGTCTAATAATTTTTTTTTTTTTTATCTAAATCCATCGAACGATTCGCTCGCTTGTAAATTTTAAAGAAAACAAGCGAGCGAAAAAAAAAATGATTCGTTTGAGAATCATATCCAAAAGGTGACTCAACTTATCACGTTTGATGTTACGAATTGCATTTCTTATCATTTTTTATCGGGTCACCGGGTGCGTTAACCCTATCCCGCCGGTTCATCGAACCAGATTTATTGCTTGTTCTGTGCAAATGTCGGCCCTGTCCGCCACGGTGGGAAATTATTAAAATAGCGTAACAATCTTCCACGTATCGCCAAGTCAGTAAGCCAGGTCATAAAAAGTAAAAAGAATACGAAATACGGAATAACAATAGCCGGAAAACTGTGGCCGTGGATTATTCGTAATATAATCGAGCAAATCTCAATCAATCGGCTTAAAAACTCTACGATTATTTCACGAATTTCCTTCTCGTATCGAAGGAACGCTATTGTTGTTTGCGTCCGTCGAATTCGCTAGCTGGACGAAACAAAATATCCCGTGTAAATAAAGAAGAAAATACGATCTATCGATATCTTGACCAAACAATAATAATACGTTTCTAGTTCTGCTTTTCGGGATCGAAACACGGTCGTTCGAGACAAACGTCGAAAGAGAATCGTAGTTAGTTCCATAATCTATAAATAATATAGGACGTTACAAAAATCTCATTCTAATATTAATCTCAAGATAATATTCGATTACGCTTTCGATTACGTTGTCTACGCTTTTTTTTTTTTTTTTTTTTTTTTTGATTTTTTTT
>NW_006263361.1:818972-827645 GCF_000469605.1 Apis dorsata
GAACACACGCTTTCACTCTTATCGAGGATGGGATACGATAATCGCGATAGGAGACGAGCAATAATGCGGCAAACATCTCTAATCTTCGGTTAAAGCGGATCGAACGGGACACGGTGGAAGGATTTATAGATCGCGCAGGTGCGAGGCTAATATCGGCAATTTAGTAATTCTGAAAGCGTCCACTCTTTAAACGCGTACAAATCGAAGTGAAAGAACTCCGCGTTCCGAGAAGTGTAACCGAAGTCAGTCACGAAAGCACAGAGACACGTGCACACGGGCACACGTAACACGACGAGATTTCTCGATAAGTGAACACTTCAATGTCGGAGGAAATTGTTTCTTTTTCTTTTTTAGGTTTCAGAACGATTTTCTTCGACGTGCTCGAACGATCCAACGCGCTTGATTTCGATAATTTTGATCGTGATAGGTGTTATACGATGTTAGTATTGTTTGTTTACTTTCACTTATTATCTTTGAATTATTATCTTTTTTTTTGCAAATTAATGCAAATTTTGAACTAATTTTGCATAAAATCAAATCTTTCTATCAAATCGATCTGGATGATTAAACCTCTCCTAAGATACCAATCTTATGATTATATCCTTATCAAATTTATCTATACCATTATCTATCTCATGGATATTATCTACTATTTCATGATTATAATCTATCTGAATTTATTTTTAACGCGTTGCTCGTATGCAATTCTAAACGAATAATTTCAAATCAAATTTCAAAATCTTTTTTTTTCTTTATTACACTTTTCTTAATTATAATCCATTCCAGGTATATTTCAAATACCTTCAACTCGTCAGGGCCAAACAAATTGTAAAATTAAGCTAAATACAGACGATTGCGTAATCGGATTACAAACGCTTGGAAGTGTATCGTTTCCCTTCCAATTTAGCAATTATATCGATCATAACTGCGAAGGACACGACTATTCTCTCCTTTACAATTGAAATTACATAAAATCGAAGAGCGGAAGCATAAAATTTCGCGAGGGTGTTTGTAGATGCGATAACGAGGCGACCGCAAACTTTCGAGACAGCCGCAAACGCTGATTCGTGTCGTCGAATTGGAAGAAAACATAGAATTGTAGCTATCAGATAACCGAGTTGATTCCACGAAAAAAAATCTATTTTGATCGCACGCTCGCCGATTTTTGCCGCAGAACCAATCGAGAGATGGTCGTAAACATTATTTGTTAAAAATTGCGGTGGGTCAGTGGTGTCATGGATCGCGTGCCACGATATCGATACTCGTTTTTGTTAGACTGAGATAACACTGTAGATCGATTAACACTGATATTGCTAAGAGGTGTAATCACAATACTTTTATTTGATTTCCTTTCCACTCGTGAGGAGCGGAAAGTAAACAAGAATGCGCAAAAATTGTAAAAGCAAATAAATAGATCCTTATGTATAAGTATCATTTCGATAATACTTTTCATGGAATCGATTAATTTTAACCAAGAAACGATTACGATTTTTATCGAATAAACAATTATCAGAATCTTGAATAATCGCGATATCTAAAGAATTACTTTGCATATCGCTTTTAACTCGAACCAACTATCTTCCGAGAAACTTTTTTTAGAATCGTTTCTAAAAATTCTGGACGCGGAACGGTCATCGTGATCGGAGTATTAGGCTACTGTAAACCGCAGCGTCGATTCAAGGTCACGAGTAAAACATCGAAAGAACTTCCGAATATTTCGCAGCGACCTTCGATCGTGATCGAAGAGTCCACGTTCGTCGTTCAACCATTAAAAAAAAATACCTTTTCCACTTTTACTTTCCGCGTAAAACAAAAAAGAAGTAAGTAAAGTTCGTTGAATCAACGTTATGCGTAGATTTCGAACATTTGGAATCCTAATTTTACAATGACCTTCGATCGATCTGGCATCGAGAAACAAATTTCACGAAGAGAGAGAAAGAGAGAGAAGAAAATCGATTCAAGGTTACAAATAGATATCAAACGAGCTTTTCAACTTCCCCTAAATCTAATCCTTGACTCCTCCATGTTCGCTCAAATACAGAAAAAAAAAAGAAAAGAAAGGAAGAAAACGAACGACAAAGGAGAAAAAGTGAAACGAGGAAGCGGAGACAAAAAGGCGGAGGCGGAGAGGGTTCGGATGATAGCGAGCGAATGCTCGTCCAATGACTAAAGCCTGGTGCGCTCGCAGGTGCACGGACATGCATTCCCGTTTGCGAGGGCGTAATATGCAGGTAGACGCGCGGAAATCGTAGATAACCGGTCGACGTGAGGTATCATCAAGGTTCGATAGACAGGAATATAGTTCGTTTAGGCAGAAAAAAATAGTATCATCAGCCTGATTAATCACACGCTGCCCTCTTAACGATAACCTCGAAAGCACCGGGGAGCTTGCCACCCTCCTCACCGTTTCGGATAAAACGCCTGTACGTTGCATGCGCGCTCAATCTTTCATCGATGATCGCGATTTATCGTGTAACGGGTAATTCGCCTTCGCCCCGACCTTGTCTAGAAAACGAAAGTAGACTTGGTGTAGTAGGCTTCGGCGTAGACGATCCACGACGTGACGTTTTATTTGGCGTATTCCACGGAATTTCGCTCGTTCTGACCTTGGCTCGTGGCTATCGTCCAACCGCTTGATGACTAGGCTACACGTGTTTGTTGTTTCGCACTATTTTTTTTTCCTCTCTTTTTTTCAATGTCGAAGAAATACGCGATGTGCTCGGTCGCGAAAAAAAATATTTCCCATTACGTATTAATTTTTGGGGGGGGGAAGAATTATCGGAATTTCATCGATTCCGAGATTAATTGGTTGGAATGTTGATGATCGTCTCGCCTTATACGCGTTATATACAAGGGAAAAGGAATTTTATCGATTAGAGGAGAGAAGCGGTTATTTGTTTACTCACCGTTAAAGAGAAAGATTAACGCCGAATAACGGTTATTGCACGTTTATTGCAGTTGAGATCGTCAACAGACTCGGGATCCTCGAATTAATCTCTTCAAGTGCGCGATGATTTAAGGAAAGCACTCTGAACGCGAATAATTTTCAAATTGTCGGACGCGTTGGTGGCTAACTGAAAATCTCGACCCGAGATTTATCGGCCCGTGACGGAGGGGTCCGGGACACGTGGCTCCGCTTGTTTTCCACCAATCGGAGCACAGTGCTCCGAGTCTCGCTATATTTTGCTTGGCCAATCCTGGTTTAACCTGCTCACCGCCTCCACCACCATTGGCAGATACCAGGCCGATGACTCGTGCGATCTTCACCAAGAAACCAAACAGAATCCCTCGATCAGTAGCGGCGCGCGCCGCCTGCTATCTAACGAATAAAAATTCGCGATCGGGCGGAGGGTGATGGCATCGTTGAGGAATTTTCGTCGCGTAATTAGCCGAGACATTCCTCCCTTCCTCCCGCTCGTGTGCGATTTCTGCGACGCAATTTTACCTGGCCGACACGAACTTTGAAACGACATTGTTATCTTTTTTTTCCTTCTTCTCCTTCTCCTTCTTCCTCTTTTTCTTTTTCACAGGATGAATTACAACGACGACGATTACTGCGACGATAGGCGAGGAGAGTGTTTGCTCTTCATCGAAGATGTGCTGTCGTGTATGTTGACACTGTTGGAGAAGGTTTGTTGGATCATTGGTGACTAACGACACTTGTTGATTCGAGAATTATTAAATTTCCTCGTTTATCTTGGCCATTTCGACGGTAACACGATAAACGGATACGTGAAAACACAATCATCGGATATATAGGCGTTCTTACGTAACACACGACTTCGAGGATTACGCTCATTTAATAATCCCTCAAAATGTTTGACGGGAATGATTTAACGATTCGACTCGAGAAGAATTATCGAAATCTTTATTGAAGTTTCCTCGTTTATCTCGGCCATTTTTTCCAACGATAAACCGACACGTGAAAAAGACAATCACGATATTCTTACGTAACGCAAGAAGATTACGCTTATTCCCTCTTTTAATCCCTCGTTTATCTTTCCCATCCGATATCTCGAATCACAAACACAGGTGACAACGTATCATTCAAATAATACTACGGGTATATCGGTCGCGAGTTGCAGGTAGTCCCACATTGTTTGTATGTACACAGAAGAGAGTCCACGCCTTTCGCGACCATTGACTCATCAAGGCGAAAGGCATCGAAGGGATTCAGCGAAATATCAGGCAGGTTAGTCAGAAGCGAGATGAATCACGTGATTTTTCGAAAGAACAGGTTCGTGCCTAGCAACCGTTCGATCGAGGAGGTTTTTTAAGGCCCCAGATAGACCGCGGGTCCTAACCCAAGGGACCCGGGCCGACCCTCCCCCGACCGATCAACCCGCCGAGTTAACTCGAACGCACTGTGACGGACGTACCAACAGCAGGAAACGAACCCGGATGACTCACCGCCTCGCTCCGAGGAAACGAAGCTACGAAGAGCCTCGTGCACAGAAACTGGAACGCAACCAACTCTTACCGCGGTTACGCGCATCGCATAATCTCGTTACCGCGCGCTTCTCTTCAGCGCTACCCGGCCCACCACCCGGTCACGCGATCGTCCACGAAATTCACGTGCCTTTCGAGCTTCACGTGTCGCAATCCGTATTTGTATCGTTCTTCGTGCAATCAGGTCTTGATAAATGTTATCGAAAGTGGATACGAAGTTTGGATTCTTAATTAAGAATTGATCCCCTCACTTTCTGTTATTTCATTAACTCGTTTGAAAATTTTTTGGGTATAAATAACGAATATCGAATATTATTGGGTTTCTCAAGCACAACGATCGCGTTTACAAAGGCGCTCGAGCAAAAATGCATCCTCCAAGTTCCTTAACCTCGCGTTTCGATCATGGAGATGCGAGATGCGTCTCTCTCTTTCTTTCTTCGCGGAAACAGGCGTCAGTTTCTGGTCGAGAAAATTGGTCTCCTCTTGGAAGAGGAGGAGTGCTTCGACCCCACGGGAAGGAGTTTCGTTTTTGTTTGGTTAACAAGCACGCGTGCGTTTCGACGAAAGGGGAAGGCCGGAAGCGAGCGAATAATTTCGCAATAAGGTGTTTCTAATCGCCTCGCAATCTCGCGTATTCTCCTCGCCGTTTTCGTGCACGTGGAATCATAATTAAGAGGAGAGGGCCAGAGGAGAGGAAGTGGCCGGTCAGGAAACGAGGCGACGCGACGATTTTTCACGGCCCGTTCTCATTGTTCGCTGCGATAAAATCGATTATTCGCGATCTTTTCTCGCGCCAGGGAAGAACGAAAAGAAGATGAAGTGGCGCAGGCCGACAATTCGCTTAAATGGAACCAAGAAACCATTTACTCGTTTATCGAGCGTTGCGCGCATCGCCGTAACGCGTGCGATCTATTGTATTACCGATGAGAAATTTCATCGCGTTATGGTGCTGTTGCGTGCCTCAATCCTTTTAATGGCCACCCCCTATCATTTAAATCCCTCACCGGGAATGGGGTTTATGGTTTATAAATGAAGATTGTCTTGCAACCTTGTCTCTTTCTAATATTCCTCGCAGAGGATAATAAGATCGATCGATCCAATCATTCGAAGAATTTTTAATCTTACAATTCCATAAGAAGGAAAGTAATCAATATCAATAACGATTCGTAACGAGGAATCGTTCGATCCTACGAAATTCTGTCAAAATTTTACGACGTAAAAGAAAAAGAAAAATTAATAAATTTTCCAGAATCGAAGAGGCTAGAGATCTCCCACGATCTTCGTCGATTACGTCGAAAGAAAGTCGCGAGCAGAAAGATCCATAAATCGCTGCGACAGCGGCGCGACTCGCAGGCCGGACAGAGGCATAGAGAGCCAGACAGTCGCCAGGCAGACGGACACCAGACGGAGACGGTGAGAGCACTTTTTCCTTTTTTTTTTTTTTTCCCCCTCTTTAAGACGGGCCTTAATATTCTTATTGGGCATCGGCGGCGTCTAAGTCCTCAGGAGCTCGTTTCCCTTTTTTTTTCTTTTTTCCACCTCTTCAAGACGGGCCTTAATATTCTTATTGGGCATCGGCGGCGTCTAAGTCCTCAGGAGCTCGTTTCCCTTTTTTTTTCTTTTTTCCACCTCTTCAAGACGGGCCTTAATATTCTTATTGGGCATCGGCGGCGTCTAAGTCCTCAGGAGCTCGTTTCCCTTTTTTTTTTTTTTTTCCACCTCTTTAAGACGGGCCTTAATATTCTTATTGGGCATCGGCGGCGTCTACGTCCTCAGGAGCTCGTTTCCCTTTTTTTTTCTTTTTATTATTATTATTATTATTATTATATTTTCGAGACTCCGAGCCCACAGGAGCCCGGTTTCGAAATTGTACTTTTTATTGACCGCGCTCTCTAAACGATGTAAAACTTACATCTACGTATGATTAAATTTAACCTCGTATAAGGCACCTCTCATAAATAATTCAGCTTGAAAAATTCAAATTAAATATCGTCTCTCTCGGTCCCTGTATACCGATTGAATAATTATTAAAATATACATTTTTATGAAGAAAGTGGAGCTCGAGTAACAGATTTGTTTCATTCCACGAATTATTAATTCCAATTGTTTTTTTGTTCTGTTATTTAAATTTTGCACAAATTATATATCTAATAATTCCGGAATGACTAGTCTAGTAGAACGATCACGTACAGCTCGAAAATTCAAATTAAATGGAGGAAAGAAATAAAAAAATAAAAAAAAAAAGAAAGGTACCATTATATCTGTCCGTCGAACAATTGGAAATCAAGGTGTTGGAAATGTTAAGATGCTTTTTCCAAAGATGTATGGTTGACAGCAGGACGATCATTGATGCGTTTAGAACGTAGAATCGAGGCGTCGAGACGGCACCACGAGAGATTTCCTACGGCGCAAAAGACGCGCCCACACCTCCCTTTTGTCCTTTTTTCTCGGTCGACCCGTGCATTATTTTCTTCCACAACCCCGGTCCCGGATCGGACCAATGCACCTGCACAAGACGGAACAGGTCCCAACAGGTCCCAACAGGTCCATCTGGCTCGGATTCCCCTGCTTCGATGCTTCTTACCTGTCCCTCTCCTCCCCCCCTCCCTCTCGACGGTCTGATTTCAGGGAGACTGTCATTTTTTCTGGAAACCGCTCGGTAGGAGTGTTTGTGTTTGGAACACGATTTTTAGCCCGACTCCCCCTCCGGATTCTTTTTTCAAGTTTGTGGAAATTTTTACGATTTAACGAATTAACGGTTAAATCGAACGGTTGCATCGAGGAGAAGGACGTACGTATTGAATTAACGTAATCTTATATCTTACATTGAATTCTTTTCGTAAGAGATACAATTCTACAATTTCGTACAAGGAAAGGAAAACAATAGCCTTTTAACATCCGTTCTCCAAAATAAATATGCATTAACCCATCGCGTTTTTTTCTTTTTCTTTTTCTTTCTTTTTTCCGCTCCCTCCCTTCTACATTTCCGCTGCATCAACCTGACACGACTTCACAAGCAGGCTGCCTCGTTTACGAAATCACACGGGAGTAGGAATAGTTATTATCTCCTTGCCGATCGATGCTTATCTTTCCCATAATCGCCGTCCATTTTCGTAACCATTGCCACCCTATCGTCCCTCCCTTCTATCTATCTCGTCTCACGAACGACACGAGACCGTGGAAAGAATTCGCGAACGGTTCGACGATCCACCACGGTTCACCTTGAGTTCCCACGGCCGGGAAAATCGAGCCGGGGAGAAGAGAAATCGAGACGACGCGGTAGCGGCGGAAGGTCGTTCAGATAAACCTAATCTCCAGATAACAGTGTAAATTTGCGGCCTCGAGAGAAAGAGAGAGAGAGAGAGAAAGAGAGAGAGTTATGGTGTTTGGATCGTCGCCAGACGGAACCGCGTCGAACCGCTCTCCTGCCAAGCTCTGGTCCCAAGAATACACGATACGAGTCCGAATCGCGTAAAAGAATCCGAAGCTTGTGTGCGACCTGCGGAGAAATCACCCTTGTCATTTCTCAAGAATCGGGACAAATGTTCCACCAACTCGTTAGCGGAAAACCAATCCCGTTTCTCGAAGCATCAGTCAACACAGCTTTGGTAGCTTTACGCCTCCTCTTTCTTCCTCTTCTTCTCTTTCTCTCTTTCTTTTTTTCTTTCCCTCTTCTTATTTTTTTTCTCTCCACCCTCGAGTCAGCTCGGTTCGCGCGACCAACCAAGGGGATGAACACACTTGTGTAAACGTGACCCGAACAGCGGCGGAGATGACCAGAGGAGAGGGAAACGGGAGAGCGCAGCGAGTGTCCCTTTGCAGAGGGAGAAGGACAGGGCAAAGTGGATTTCTGGTGGCTGGTAAAAGCTGGTAGAATCGTCTCGAGACGTGGCGGTTTCACATCTGGCCTTGCCTTTTCTCCCTTCGTTTTCGTTAGGAATATACGGCCGTGAAAAGATCCTCGGCCGCGTCACGTAATAAATGGCATGGGGCCCCGAAAACTGGTCCCTCTCCTCGCCGTGGCCCCTATCTTTATGAGATCTCCTCGTGAAGGTGGACAAAAAGGATCCTCCCCACCCCCGTGGCCCGAAGGGGACCCGGGTTCCTGGAATTCGTCCAGGTTTTCTGAGACTTTAGGGCCCCTTACCGCGAACCAGCCACTCAGCCTACGAGCTCTCCCTCTCTTTCCTGCTTTCGTTTCTTTTTTTTTTTTTTTCCTTTTTT
>NW_006263361.1:827962-830515 GCF_000469605.1 Apis dorsata
GAAAAACTCGTCGTATTTACGAACGTTTCCACCTTGGTTTCGATGCATTATCTGCGGTCTAGAATCGTTAAACGATTCACTACAGGTGACGATATTTCGAAGGAAGAAATGGAATAGACACGGTTGAATTTCTCGAACAGCTTGTGGTCGTTACTTCTTCTCGTCTACTCTCTTCTTGCTACTCGTCTTTCGGGGATGATTAATGAATTCGGAAAGAGGGTGTTCGGTGATGGTTCTCGAGTTGATTTTTCATCGTTCGGAATGACGTTCACGAAACACGAAACGATACCATAACGGATACGTTTTCGTCTCTCTACGCAATCTCGTCATGCAAATGTTATCTCCGCTCGTATCTTCGCTTGAAATCCCTCCACCATCCCTAATTGTCCTTTTTCTCGTATCTCGTCGTTAAAAATCATTCGTCCAAATCTGCTGGGAAATAACACAAGTCCCATAAACAAACGCAACAAACACCCGTTTGAGTCAAAGATCAGTCCCTAAGATCCCACTGTACGATTCGCACGAAGAGAGGCAAAAATCGGCCCATTAGAGACATCGATCCTTTCTGGAGGATCACTCGGTCACGGTGACCTTGGCTCGTCGCGATCAAAAGGAGAACGAGAAGAGGGAGGGGAGGGTCGCCGCGGAGGTAGAATTAGGACAAGTTAGAACGGTGGTTAGCGTGGGAGGGTGAACGACTAATCACAGTAATTTCGTTATGGGAGCCACCAGGAACGGGGTCCGCCCCGGTGCTCCACCGCACGATGCATTTTAATAAACGTTAGAAGAACGAAGGAGAAGAGGAGAGGCTCGTCTAACGAAACGGGAGAGAGAAAGGGGCTCTGAACTTCTTCCTCCTCTTGTGCAAAGAATAAACGAAGAACGATGATGGAGGAAGAGAGAGAGAGAGAAAGGGAAGAAAAACGAAGTAAAGGGAGAATCGAGCCCTATGGTGTTGCCGTATGGGAAATCGCCCGAAGGCATGGTCAACGCGCGCATAATCGGTGGGCGTTGCATGGATTATTACGGGAAGCTAAAAAGTAATGATGAATTATTCTAACTCCGCCAAGCACCCGCAACAACCATCCCTCGACACCCTTCGCTCGAAGGGCCCCTCGAGGAAGACGTTCCTTGACCCCGAATTGCAACCAGGGATATATATATATACGCAAGTATAAATGCATGCCGTGGAATCGTTTACCGCCGTGCCCCTCTTCCTCTCCCGTCGACCCTCGAAGGGAGAACCACCCTTCGAAATTACGGGTTCGAGATCTTACGGTGATTCTCTCTATCTCTCCATCTCTTTCCTCCCTCCTCCCTCTTTTTCGAATTCGACCTGATCACCGTCTCTCGTCGCTCGCTTCCTAGAGAAGGTTTCTTCGAGGCTCGAGCTCGGACGAAATGGAAATGGAAGATGTATGTACCGTCCAGGATTCCGATATTTATTGACAGTCTCCAATATGAGTCTAGTTCCTTATCGTAATAGGTATACTCCGGTTGTACCATCACAAATATTGATAGCGCTTATCGCTTGTGCTGTTCGGGGCGAGGATAAACGAAGAATTTTATGTTGTTACGATATTGAAAGAAATCTTGCGAATGCAATATCGTAATACTTGAGACGTCATTCACCGATCAAGACCGCGTATCGATTTCTTTTTCTCTCTCCCTTTCTCTCTCTTCCTCCCTTTTTCGAATCTTTCGAATCATCGACCGAAGAAAATTGATAATCCTCGTCGGTGTCCGCGAGGCACGGACGACGCGTTTCGAAGCGGAGGGGAAAAAAAAAAAAAAAAAAAAAGAAAAAAAGAGCGGACGAGCAAATAAAGTGGTCGTTAATCCAGATCTCGGTGGTCGAGAGCGAGACAGCTCTCGCGGAGAATCCTCTTTGGATGAAAGAGTATTAGCGGAGGGAGGAAACGAGGAGAGCGGCCATTTTTGTTTCTCCCGGCTGGACACGATGATGAATAATTAGAGAGCTACCCGGTCTCTCTCTCTCTCTCTCTCTCTCTCTCGATCTCTCCCCTGCCACCCCCGCTGGGATTTGCGAGAGATACGGACGCGAAAACCGAAAGCAGAAACGAACTGGTGGCCGCCTGCAGGGCTGCGTGCACTCGTTATCTCGTTGTTTCGGGGCCCTGTTCGAGTAGGAAAAAAAATGTGTAGCGGGGAATTCGAGTGGCGAGGCCCGCGGGACACACCGGCGACCGCAATACAAGACGCACGAGGAAACCTTATCGCGGGCAAACAAGCTCGCCTGGGACATTATTTTCATGAAATGTACAACGACGACACGGCCAACTACGACGTAGCTCTTCCGTTTTTTTCTATCTTTCTCTCTCTCGAATTTTTCTTTCGAAAAAATGTATGTATACCTCGAAATATTGCACGAGACGTACAACGTTTATTGGAACGCGTGAGTAAATGGAGTAATAGATCGATATCGACGTTTTCGACGAGAGGATAAGTTTTATTACCCGTGGGTCGGAGCTAATTTTAGAATTCCTGGATAGACAGTTCCTTTCATTCTGTGCCAATAAAAAAAAAAAAAAA
>NW_006263361.1:830529-846693 GCF_000469605.1 Apis dorsata
AGAAGAAGAAGAAAAGAAAGGAAAATCGAAGGATTTCAGAAGCGAGCAGAATTCGAAACGAGGACGATTCCAAACAGAGAGGATTACGATTCGAATTGCGCGCGTGTGTCGCGCAAACTCGATAGCCTCGATCGCGAGGCGTGTATAAATATTTAACACGGTCCCGTTAAACTCGCCTTCCAGATTCGTGAGCCGACTCGTGCGTCGACGACTGATAACGTCGTATAGAGCGATATAAATACAACCAGAATGTAAACAGGTTCGATGAGATAGTGTTTTTTTTTTTTCTTTTTTCGAAGATGGAACAGGAGAAAATGGGAAAAAAAAAAATGGGGAAGAAACGCGACGATAAATTGGAACGCGACCTATATCGCCGCAGCGACACGCATACTGCTCGCCTTCCTTATCACCTTACCTCCTAGATAAAGCTACTGAATCAGTATCGACGCTATCTCCCGCCTCTATTAATAGATTTATAATATAACGCGATTGTCTCGATTGTCCCGTCTCGTCATGTATCTGCGTAAATTTTTACGATTATTTCATAATGAATATACGTTCTATAAATAAATTATCTCGTTCGATCTTGCGTGTCGTTGGATAGAAAATATATAAAAAGAGATACACGAAAAAAAAAGAAGATTAATCCTGAGATATAAATTGCAAAAGTAGTCTATAAGTATCACAAAGTTCTTAATCTTTCTGAAAAAATTCATAATTATTTCTACTATCTTTGCTTCATTATTTTACATTTCTTTTTTTTAACAATGCAGATATTCAAAACGTTTCTCTAAACACTATGTGTACGCTATTGGTCTTTGCTTCATCATCCTACGTTTCTTTTTTTTTTTTTTAACAATGCAGATATTCGCAAACGTTGAAGAATCAAGGTTAAGATTAATCACGTTTAATTAATTCCAAGATCGTGCGCGATCGTTACACGATCAAGGCCACGTTGCAATCGTGATTTCGATCGCCACCAGCGAATCGGTGTGGAATTGTGTCACCTGCTCACCTCTGGTCCGCTTATGCGTCACGATTCGGTTATTCCGTCATTCCTTCTCGAGAGGGCAACGTCTGATTGTGCAACGATTCCCCGGCATCTTGTATTCGAGAGGCTGCGGAGCGTTGTTCTTTGGCCGAACGAGGCCGAGTCTCTCTCTCTCTCTCTCTCTCTCTCGTTCCTCCTCCAACAGTCCCTGTCGGCGGTGAAAATTGTCGTGCGAAGGAACGACAACGAGGGAGAAAGGGGGAGCGACAAGCAAAGTGGCGACGAACAGGAAGGATTGGTTAGAGTGAATCATACCTTGCTCCACCGACGTCAGAAGACACTCTCGCGCCGGTAACTCGACGTGTTGTCCCAGTCCCCTATGTTTCGTAATTTTGCGAAACCGCGAAGCGGGGGCGGAATGAAACATCCGGGACCCTTTTCGATGGAACTTTTCAATCGATTTCTTAAATTTCGAAATTTCTTTCTTTCTTTCCTTGGTAAATTTCTTTGGTTAATTAATTACTCGAAGAATGAATAACTTTTCGTAAATTATATTTTCAAGGAAACGAAAAGGGGAAATGAAAAGTTCTAGCGACGAAGAGGAAGGAGGGGCGAAAGAGGGCCGTCTGAATCATTCCTCGATCTTACCGTCGCGAAGAGATATTAATTTGCCCTCTTGGAGTGCAGCCGTGTTTCCAGGAAAGGTACTTTCGTTTTAGTTTACTGCTCCGGGCCCGGAGTACTTTGGAGTATCGAGGCGAAGAAAAAAACAAAATGTTATTATCGGCTTTGGGTTTGGGTTTGGGTTTCTACAGGGCACTCGATGAACACGATTAACCAATTAGCGATACCGTTCTCCTTGTTCTACGCGCGGCAACTTTATCGTATTTTACGAAGCGTTATTTGGGGGGCAACCAGCTCTCGGAATTTCAACCGAGGAGCCCGAATATCTTTTTGCCACTCTGTCGTAGCCGCAACATGAAATATCGTTTCTCCATCTTGCGTAACTCTCTCCTCGAAAAATTAAACCCTTTTCAAATCACTTTTGAAATCAAATAGAAATAGAAATAAATTCTATCGTTGATAAAAAGATCGTTGCACGAAACGATATTTCCAACAATTTCGAAAAGAAGATATCTCTCTTAATCTATGCTCCTAGAAAATATTCAAGAGAAATTTCAACATATAGATAAGTTCTTAAATATAGAATTCGAAAGTGTCCAGGGAAACGAAAGCACGGTTGGACAAAGTAAGGAAATCGTCGACCTCGGGACGGACGGACGGACGACGTCCAGAACGGAAGTAGGCAATTTAAATATTCAACGAGTCTCTCTTTCTCTCCGGCTGAAAACCATGGTATTTACTGGAAAAGGACTCGAGAAGTCAACGAACGATCAACGCTCCCCTTCCTTGAACATAGCTATTAAACCATAAGGTGCAACACGGACAATGCGCGGCGTTCATCGACCCCCGCGGATCAATCCGCATTCCGCGGTCCGAATCTCGCCGAGGCAAGTGGTCTCCTTCGATGAGTCATCACGATCGAATTGACACCCAGTGGTACGTACGTTGACCTAGACACACCGGTCTATCCACCATTTAACACGTGCGTCGCCGTTCCATGCCTAGCGACGACTCTCCAGAAGAGAGCGAGAGCTGTGCACGGAGGTGGAATGGTGGAAGGAGGGAAGGAAGAAGTGGGGAAAAAGAGAAAAAGAGGGGAAAAAAAGAAGAAAGAAAAGGAAAAAAAAAAGGAAAGGAGCGATGACTAAGAGGCCAGTGCGCGCACGTGGAGGAGCGCGATGCACCGTTAACGGGGTGGCTCTGGAAGGGGCTGGTAACCACCATCATCATCGCCGTAGCCACCAGCAAGGCCCCGATGACTCATCCGACCGTTGGTCTCTCCCCGTTGGTGAAGAAACGGCGGAAGGATCCAGGGGCGCCTCCTTCGAAGTAGGGCCCCACTCTTGGATTAGCTAAACCTCGTTGTTAGACGCTGCCGCTGCTAATTATTCCGTATATACGAGACGAATAGCAATGCGAGGAAAGTCGATTGGTCGCTCACTGTGCTTGTGAATTGTAGAGAATAACACTGCTTGGAATAACACCGGTGAGACTGTTTTGTCATCCGCGATCGATTTCGAGAATTGCTTTTTGAATTAAATGATCGTTCTAAGTGAGTAAGTAAGTGGTATCATAATTTACACGTATTAAATCATTGGTATAAAGGTTGGATCGAAATCGTTCAAACGTAATTCCCGCTAAAGTCGGATATCTCTCGAATCGAAAAGAATGTCGATCTTTGTATATCGTAAACGAGGGAGGGCATATATTAATTTGCGACGATAAATGTCACGATTACAAGATAATATGGGCTCAACTTCCAATTGACTCGGAGTGGAGCGTTCCACGGCACGTTGTTCGACTGAAAATACGATCGATTGTTGGTTCGATCGATTTTACTTTTGAGTCGTAAGAGAACTGAAACTGGCTAGGATCGGTCGAGGGTTCCGTCACAACGTTTACAAAATTGAGATACGTTCAATTTTCACGGTTTTATTTTTGAATCGGGACACGATATCGGCAATAATTTATTTTTCTACGAAAGAATTTCCCTGCTCACCGATGCTTAACGCAGGTTAAGCATTTAGTACGTACGTTATCCATACCCGACGTTTAGGCAACCCTCTCGATTAATCGATTTACACCTAACCGGTGAAAGGATCGAGGTATATATTAAATAAAGGTGAATTAAACTCGCGTATAAAATTCATTTTAACAATTTTCTCGTGTACGCGAGACTTTATGAGTCCCGATCATTGCTCGTAAAAATCATTGTACAGCTCGTTTCCTCCGATTTTCGACTTTCTCGAACGATTTCTCGAACGAGTTAGTTTCAATGGAACTAACTTCACCACTTCAACGAAACGTGGAGAAAAAGAGAGAGAGAGAGAGGGACGAAGGAGAGGGGGGCCAAGATGCGATCTCACGAGATTAGAAAGCAAGCCTAGCGTACCTCGAAGGTACGATAGATCGATAAACGCGGGTCATTTTTTGTCTCCCGCTCGTTGTTACACGCTAATGGCCGCGAAACATGACTCACACCGTGTTTACCGTCCTATTATCAAGTAATGGATTGTGGATCTATCACTTTCTATTTGAAGTCGATGCGTATCTGGATCCAGTGGCTCGCGTTACCGTGTTATCGTTATCGAATACACCACGTTGGATTGCATTACGCGATACGAGTAATAAAAATCTGTAAAGAGAGGAGGAGGGAGGAAGAGGCGAGAGGAAAGCAAAATAAGGAAAAATAATGGAATCGGTAGGAAAATGATGGACTCTCTCTCTCTCTCTCTCTCTCTCTCCCTCTCCCTCTCTCTTTCTTTCTCTTTCTCTTTCTCTTTCTCTCCTCTCGTTCTTCGTCGATTACTCGAGAAGGAGAATTCCGTAAGATGAATGTACACGATGCGCGGATTTACGAGGATTATCGCGACTCGTTCGAGACGTATCGATCGAGACGTATGGATCGGTGTTCGCGCGGAGGGGTTGCGTAAAAGACGGGAGGACTATGGGTCAGAGGGAAAAATCGGGGAAAAGGAGGCCGCAGTCATTCAACAATGTCACCGCGCTCACCGGGTCGGGGAAATAAATGAAATGCATTTCCATGCATACTTCGATACTGGCTGACTATTAATAACGGTATGACAGATTGACTAATGATCCTCGATAGCCGAAGCACGGCTTTGACATTACGAGATTAAAATGCTGCGGATGATGGAAAAAATTGGCGAGCCCGTCGGGGGTTGACGGTTGGAAGAAAACTTTTAGCGCGCGACTTACTTAATACGATTACGACGCTCCCTGTCCCCCTCTGTCCTCGAGGATCCACGTTGCTTTCTCGATCGATCAATCCTCAATTTATTATTCGTCGATGCTCGTTCGTTACGGGGATCGAATGGGATCGACGATCGACGACAACGAAGCAGAGAGAGGTAAAAATTTAACAAGAGAAAGAGAGAGAGAAAAAGAAAATATGACGACAATCGATGGAGAAAGTGAGAGAGAGAAAGAAACAACGATCCAACGTTTATCCAACGAATAAATGTCGGGAGAATAAATCGCGTGACCTGTTCCATAGGATTTCCGGTAGATCCTGCCATCGATGGAGAAATGACAGGCGAAAAACGAACGAAATTACCCCTCGCAGTTGATCACCACCGCCAATAAGGGGGTAGTTTAGCCCCGGGACCGTCGAATTCACGGGGGCGTCCAAGGGGGCGAGCTCTAGGAGTGAGGGGACGGGAATAACAATCTCGCAGAGTGTTTCTGGATATCAGCCTTAATGCGGCCTGTCCGGTCAACCAGATGCCCTGTGATAGGGCATGCGAATTTTTTTTCTTTTTTTTTTTTTTTTTTTTTTTTTTTTTTTTTTTTTTTTTTTTTTTTTTTTTTTTTTTTTTTTTTTTTTTTTTTTTATTGACGAGCGGGGCCGTCCTGATGGGATTTTCATCGCCGATCTCGCCTGTCTGCGCAATTGAACGCCGACTGACGGAGGATCGCGTCCAAATCCGCCGCGTTTATTTATGCAAAACGCGATCAAAAGCGGTCGACACGCGTGTTTCGTATCGCGCGGAAAAATCGGCAACAATTGACGGCAACGTACGCGTTAAAGGGAATGGACGATTTCCACCTGGTCGAGTCAGATTCGCGACCAGGGGATTCGGAAAAGGGATTTATAATTTCTGACGGGAACGATGGTTCGCAAATGATCCCATTGATTCAACGCGGGGAGGGAATATTTTGAAATTGCGATAATCGAGAGATGAATAATCGAAAGAGGCGACGCTACGATATTCATTCCCGCCAATAATGTTCCTCGAACACGTTAAACGCACGCTTTCCACGTCAAATGTCGAAGTTCGCTCCTCTCAAAGATCATCGAACGAGGCCAACGAAACTTTCTTATCCCTCCGAACGTAAAAGACCTCTAGAATTCTATCTCGCGCCATCGCGATGAATCACTCTCGAATATCTCTGCTTACGGGGAACGTAACCGTTGTTTCCTGCTGTCTTCGCGCGTCGAGAGGAAGACAATTAAATCTCGGTTTAAGGTTTCGCGGCGAGAGGGATCGAATCGAATCGAGATCACGCGGATCCGCTGGAAAGGGTGAAGACTGGCAGAGAAGCGTGCAAAATTATCGTTCATCAGCCGAGTGCTGCTCCCACGGGAATATCTCTCTCTCTCTTCTGCGGTTCATCCGCCCTTTGTTGCGCGCCAATTAAAATTAGCGCTGTTAATTACGCGGTGCCGCGACGCTTGTTAGCGACCGTTAGGCAGAAAACTGCCAAAATTAAACGGACGGGACGAAATGTAACGTGCCGCGTCTAATGGTGTAATGCTACCAAGCCTCCATTTTTTTTTCCCCGTTTTTCTTTCTTTTTTTTTTTTTTTTTTTTTTTGGTCTTTGTCACGACTGATTTAAACAACAGCCCGGCGCACGAAAATATTTTTTTTCCCGAAACGCGGCGGATTTCGCCCGTGGAAAAAATACTCGGGTAATGCTGCTCGAATTAATCGACCCTCGTTCCGCGAAATTCTCCCGCTAATTGGGTTTCGCTATAGTGATTTCTTTTTTCTTTTTTCTTTTTTTTTTTTTTTTTTTCCCCTCGTTTAGTTAAGCTTGGTATATTTTGCTTTTGGTATATTACGAATGTTTATTACGAGTGAGGCGTGTACAGGACCTCGTTCATTCTTGCCAAAATTTGGGGAAATTTGGTTCGTAATTGTAGGGAGGAGATAATTCCATTGTTACTATTAAAAAATTTCATTCTGATATTTTGTACATACGATTCGAATGAAAAGAGATTATAAATAAATCGTAAAAATTCATGGCTCGTTTAACGCATGTTAAAACACATCGATGGCGAAATTAGAAAATTGGCCGGATACAAAGCAATCTCTCTGATTTGTTCTTCCATTGTTTGCAACGTTGAATCTGTAAAATCCCATGGAGGAGCACGGAACGGAACCCGACCCACGCCCCCGTATTTGTTAAACAGTCGTGTAAGTACCCACAAACTGCGCGGTGATTGCGGTCACGTGGCGGCTCGCATCGCTCGAACGGAAAGTAAAACAGAGAGAGACTGTACACGCCCCGGAGGGTGGTTTCTCTGAATGGCTGTTGATTGTAATCATCGGGTGTAAGTAATGCCGGTGGTACGCGGACGTGTACGTAAATCCTATCGTGACTCGAGAATCCTGTCGCTCGAAAAATATCGTGAGTGGAGGAGGGTGGAGGGGGTGGAGGTCGAGGAAATTTCGTCCGGCCCTATTTCCTTTTCGAGTGCATTTACGTCGTTGGGCATATACGATTAATTTATTCGCTAAGCGGGCGTCGAGACACGAGTATTCGACGCCTTTTATTCTCGATGGATCAACGATTAAAACGTTGGTACTCGGTATTTCGAATATCATCTTGCGTGCAACCCTTCAGAAATTACTCCGTATTAAAAAGAATAATTCTCTGAATTATTTTCTTAAAAAAAAATCTGAAAGATCGGAAGAATCTTTTTTTTTTGAATCCTTCGAAAATTCTCCAATTTCCAAGGAAAGGAAAGGTAAAGCCAGTAAATCGAATCGTATCATCAAGAATCCATCGTCTGAACAAACCACCCGTATATACACCCACGTAGACACAAGGAGATCAATGCCAGGGATGTTTTCACACGAGATGACGTTTAATTAATAAAACGCCCCCCAAACCCTCCGGGACGCGATATCAAACCGCGACGTTTGAAGACAAATGTCTGAGCATGTTCGAAACCTGGATCGAAGCTGTTTGTCGGTCCCTGCTAACGCGTTGTCAAACCGAGGATGCGAAATGGCTCTCACGCGGCGCACACAGCCACGCTCGCGCGAACGCCCGTTTTCTAATTGAAGGCTGGCGGCGATGCGCTTCTGAACCAGCCTGTACTCCTTCACGCTTCTCTCTCGCCAAATTGAACGTGTATGCTCGCGCGGCAAATTGAGGAATTGAATATTCATACGGATCCAACCCTCTCTCGCGCAAAGGTGAATTCAATTACGCATGATTGCCCGGCTCTAACCCTCTACGCCGCCACCCCCTCGCCCTCTTTCTCCTCGAGCATCCTCCTCCTCCTCCGCTCGCGTCTTTCCACTCCGTTCTCCGCTCCATCGGCTTTATCCACCTCCTATCCTCCACCCCGTAATTCGCGTTTCCCACCTTCGTCGCTCGGCCGCCCGTCTCCGGGAGCAGTTAGGCCAATTTTACGCTTATTGGTACGTAAATACGGTTCCACCTGGTGGAACCTTGCCCGTCATAGAAGGGATTCTATGACGGAGAGAAAACCCCTTTCCTTTTCCTTCGAATAAGGCGAGCGAGAAAGCTATCTATCTCCTCTCCCCCTCTCTCGCGTGCAATTAACGTCTCCGCTCTCGAGCGGAAAGGAGGATCTCGATCCTGCGACATCCTTCCAACCACCATCACAAGGTTCTTCTTAATTGCACGCATATACGTTTGTTTGTAGGAATAATTACATTCGTAGCTACATTCGAATGTAACCACACTTACCCTCCCCCGAGAAGAATATCCCCCTCGTTGTAAATTCAGAAACGAACCAGAAACGAAATCTTCATTGTCTCGCGCGCGTTCTCCTCTATAACGAGCAAAAAATAAAAAGCCACATTCGGCAAGTATCTCCCGGTCGATTAAAAAAGCGGAGGGAGCCCCTGTCGGGTTGGACCAACCACCCCCTGTCGATGATTTGGAGAACAATGCGGATCGAAAATAACCGGACAGGCCGTAGCTCGTTAACGGGCTAATAACTCGTCGGTTTTTACGAGCGTGGACGAGCAACGGGGTGTGTTTTAGGGCGATATGCACCGATGATGGCGCAGGTGCGTGAAAACTCGTCGTTTTTCGATTTCTCGCCCCCTCTAACGAAATCCATAATCGCTACTAATTTTTCCCCGACGGAAAAATTACGGATTGAAAAATATTCAATATCGAATTGCGTGTTTAGTAATAGCATGATCAATCATGAGAATCAATGAAATAAAGGCAGTAAGTGAGTCAGCCATAGATGAAAGAAAGAGCGTGATCGAGAAATTTTCAGTTTAACGCGGGCTGTGTACGTGTAGTTGTAGATACATGACGCGTCGTAACCTTGGCATATTTAACGATAGAAACGATAAATTGTTTACATCTAATAATAATAGGAGAGTCGACGTTTATAAATATTACTATTACGCTTCGATTTTGCTCGTTGTGTTCATTCGGGAGCACAAGTCGTCTCGTTTACAGTGTTTCGTCGCAGTTCATAAACGTTTGTCGTCTCGTGAAGATCGTTCTAAAAGTCCACGGAAATCCACGAGATCTCTGAATTATTTGCATGGATAAATTAACGCTGAGTGTTCATCGATGCGCTGCGATTAAAAAATTTAATCTTGATCTAACTCTAAAAAGGAATCTCCGTCAACAAAGTGAATCATCGACATGCGTGTAAGATAAGATTATCCGTGAGATAATATTCACGTGTACAAATATGTGCAAATTAGCCAGTTAAAGATCATATTATTAATCGAAAACGTACAATCGAACATTTTTTCTTCGAATTTCGAGAAATAATAGGGACGAATAGTTTAAGTGAATCACGTAATTAATAATAGATTGATATCTACGATTATTGAGTCATTGCTATTGCTGGAGAATAAATATAATATTGTATTCAACGGATGATAGAGACAATAAGATAATTTTAATTAATCGAAAGACGATAATGAACGACGAAAAATGTCAAAATTTCTTAAAAGCGTAGAAATAATTTATCATTCTTTATTCGTGTTTGATCGATTCTAAAATTCTACCAACAATCAAGAATAATTCACAATTTCGAAAATAATGAATGTTAAAATATAAAATAATGAAAATGTTAAAATAAAAATAATTTCTTTTTAAATACAATCAATTTTTTAACTCTGATACGCATAAGATAAATTACTCGATGACATAAATTTTTTTTAAAAATTCTATCACCAATCAAAAACAATTTCACGATTCCTCGATTCGACAACACGTAAGATGAACAATCAAGAATCTAAAAAAGATAAATCATTGTTCGCAGAAATAGTTTGCCACGCAACAATATCTAATAATAAGACGATCCCTCAAGAAAAAAATATGGAATATCGCGAGCGTGAACGAAACGAGAATCCATTTATTTGGAAGAATTCAGGATAGAAACGATTATTCGTTGTTTCGACGTGATTAAATCGGCCGTTTCCTTCATTTTCATGGTGGAACCCTTTCACCGCGATTTCTTGCGATCTCGAGATGATTTTGAGGAAGGAAATAGTAGGTTAATACTCACGGCCGGTGAGTCATTCGGATTGTTGGAGGGAAATAATTTCGTATTCAGTATCGAGAGGAACGATGATAAGACGAAATTACACGAGTTATGACTCATTGACATACCTGATAATGTATTCAAACATTGTTACATACTGTGCATATTTATATCGAAAATTATATCGTTATATAATTAATTTCTAAATCGAAATTATTTCTAATCACTGATTTATCGTAAATCATCATGTTCATCGATTTTTTTACACACATTTTGACAGATTATTATTTAAAATTCTGATCGAACATTAATTGAACGACTAAAATTTTGCGAATGTATTATCACAAAAATAAAAGAATCAATGAACTTCTAATTGATTCTGCGAATAAAACCATCGATAGTAGCGGAACAAAAGCGGAGGAGGATAGGAAAAGGGAGAGGAGATAGGCGCGTTGAAACATCAGGTTCGTGTAACGCCGATAGAAGGAGGGTCAATAGAGGCGACAATGGCGAAGGGAAACGAAAGCAGAAACGAGGAGCATAACGGTGGCAGTTGCGTTCAATGGTGTCGCTTCGTGCACTTTCATCGGTTTCATTTATCGCGAACGGATTACAAAAATGCCAATCGATTTTTTCCTCGCGCTCCGATGGATAAATTTAAAAAAAACCTTAGCTTCACGAACGATCGAAATAATCGAAATATATTAATCGAACGGAAAGGAAGCTCACGATAGCGAAACACAAACAAAAGGAAAGCCATCTCGAAATCCCGTGAGACAGCAATTCCTCGAGCGTCGAGTCATCTGGGAAGAAGGACAAGTTACAATCGCATTTTTCCTCCTCTCCGAAAACGTCGATCACACGGTGGCCGTGTATCCAAGCTTGCCCGTGTATCGTGTATCGATAGGCATTCCAGGTTCGAAATAAAGGCGAAAGAATGACGTCCTCAGGACTTTGTACAGGTCTGAGAAATGCGAGGCATTTCCTCGTCGCGGCCGAATTCCTATTACGGCTAGACGGGAACGAAGACGTCGACGACGACTTGTCCGACGACTACAGAGTAAGGGAGGGAGAGGGGAGGTGGGTGGTGGGTACGTGGACGAAAAGAAGTTGGAATAGTGTTTTGTTTTGTCCAGCGTGTAGGTGGACATCATGATGACAGGATAGAACATAAACGTGGGGCTCCCGGGGGAGTTACGGGACATAAAATCCCGCTTCGACCTCCCTTTTCCACGTTGGCGTCGAGATGTCGGGGCTTGCCCGTTTTCCCATATAAAACGTGCCACCGTCCCTGCCCTTTCCTCATCAGCCTCTCGACAACTCGCCCGATCCTTCCCTCGAAATTTGTCCCGATCCGTCCGAACCGATCGCTCCGAGAACAGATTGAATCTCGGAATATCTCTTCCTCCCGATTTCAGAGGCGATCGGATGGAGGATGATCGAATCCTTCTTTTCCCTTTTTTTTTTTCTTTTTTTTTTTCGTTTTCAATCGAAGAAGACACCATCTAGAAGATATTTTCTTAAAGAGAAGCTTCGCGGTGGAAGCCCCTTGGATGGATAGCCTCTTGTCCTACAGCTGATGGAGTAGTAGGTATATATATATATATATAGTGAATCTATTCGATCGCAAAGTGCGTACTCCCTAGTTTCGTATCTCGAGTATGTTTGGTCACATTGAAAAAAGATTTGATGAAAGATCGTGGTGAAATTTCTCGCGTAAGGTGTACGAGATTACGCTTCCCTCGAGTTTATTTATCTTATCGGGACGGAACCGTCAGACAGCTCGGCGACGCGATGCAACGAGATTGTAACGATTCGATTCAATTCACCCGATCCCTTTGATATCTCGGTTGGAATCTATTCTTCTCGAATCAAACTCGAATATAATATAATTAATATTTTGACACGGTGCATATTATAACACGAAGGGGGAGAGAGAAAAAAAAAACTAATCTAGGAAAAAAGGAAGAAATATTAATCCAATGCAATTTCCGTTGATTGACCAAACCTGTTCCGATCCTCGAATTCACCCTATTTTACAGGAAAGTGTCCAACGAACTCGGGGTTACGCGTGACAAACGACACGGTCCCCCGTAATCGTAAATCAACGAAAATGGAGGTCGCGGCAATTAGAGCGGCTTATGACAGTAGGGGTTAAACAACTCGGTGGAAGGCCGTTTTGATTTTTCGACGTTGTACACCTTATGTTCACCCTTACAAATGTGTAATAAGTTTGTTTATCACGTCATAAGGCGTCCAGGTGAAATATTGCATCGGATCGAGCGGAGGAGGCGGTGGGTTAATCGCGCGCCCGCCGTTTCCAAACGACTTTACGCAATAACGATCATCGGCGGCCGGCGTGCACAGGTGTACGCGCATGAAATTACGTGGTAATACGGCGTTTCCGCGTCCCCTCGCGCCTCTTGACAGCAAATCGAGATGACTCACGTGTTCCCGTTACACCGCGCCGTCGCGCGTTTGTTTCTCTTCCTCTCGAGATGCCACCGATTCGTTCCTTTCTTGTTTTCCTCCTGTCCTTTCCTCTACCTTGTTTTGCCTCTTTCTTTTTTTTTCTTTTTTCTTTTCCTCCTCTTCTTCTTCTTCTTCTTCTTCTTCTTTTTTTCTTTTTTTTCTTTTGCTGAAACTCGAAGAAAATGTTATTTTAACGAAAAGTAAATTTAATATAATGATTTCAATGAGGAGAATTCCTCTGTTTCTCGTGTCGTTAAGGAACTCTTGATTGAGATCGTGACGTTATTATATATATTTTTATTTATTTTAATTTACGCAGGTGAGATTCTTATGAAGATAGTAACAATGAAGTATATGAATATTTTGCCACGTGAAGAAATTTTATGATCGATAGTCATATTAGAAATCGAAGAAATTAAATAATGCAAACAAAGAAGAATAAACGTATGAGCACGTAAAAGAAGAGATAAATGATGGCTTCGTTCTCGAGCGAAAGTGAAGATTCAAAGCCGTATAAAGTGCGTATTTTATTCGCTGGTAGCCTTCGTTTCCGGTTCTATCCGCCGATTTCTCCGCGGTTTTCGTGGCGAAAATGAAATTCGTCGATAATAAGATGATGAGATAGCTCGACTAAGTTGCGCAAGTTGGTGCAATCGAGTAACGTTTTATCGCAATCTCGAATCGTCGATAATCGTTCGAAAAATCGGACGAATCTCGAGCCTTCCGAAGCTGCAATCAAATTCTATCATCATTTTTCACGCACATCGATTTCCTCCTCTTTCTCGTACATACTCGATCTAAATTTATTAACGATCTTCTCGATTTTTATCCATCTCTCTCTTCATTTATTCTTTTCATCTGATAAGACACAGACTTGGATTATCAATTCGAGCAGAATTCTCAATATTTTTTCACGACACTTTTCAAGACACTGAAACGTATACATACGATATTTCTCGAAAGCCAAACTACGTGTTTCCACCGTAGGAAACCTCGACACGTGACGAATGTAGAGTGGACGGGTTTGAGCGGCGTCGGTATAAGCCTTCCACGTGAAACAACAATAGAGAATCGAACTCCCCCTCCGAGATCGTGTAACGTGTCACACTTGCCCTTGTCCAAATACAAAACCGACAAACCTATATCCACCAGGAGCATATTTATATCTCTTCTCCATAATCACCTTTCCACCATCGCCCTCCAATCTTTCACCTAATACATACTTCATTACCTTCATCCCCTGTAATCGATATTCCCAATTTTAATAAATTCCCAGAATAAATTTCACGATATATAATCGAACATCAACCCACTAACTACCAACCTCGAACTCCAAAATCGATATTCCCAATTTTACCCCGATATAAATTCTCGAAATAATATTCCCGCGATATTAATCGAACACCTTTCATCGACCCTCCATTAACCTGAGATTATTCCCAACCTTGAGATAAATTCTCAAATGAAATTTTTAAATGAATATTAATTCCGGCCGATCGAACGAACGCGTCCCGAAGGTCGAAATTAAAAATCGATGAATTTGAAAAAAGGGGGAGGATGGAAGACGGAGGAGGAAATCGAGCGCGATCGGGGAAGCAAACGAACCGTGAGTACCCTTGACAGTGGACAGCATCGCGGGTTTCTGTGCGAGCGCGAAACTCGTACTCGATGCTGCTAGAATCGTGAAAGGATCTAGGATCGAGGCACGAACGAGCCTGCTCTCGGTCGATTACACGGTAGCCCGGCAGAGACCGATCGGTGGACCCTTTCCATCCCAAGATTTCTGTTCAACGATCCGTTTTATGAGTCAGCTTGACTGCCTTCGCGGAAGGGACTGGAGCGGATTCGCTGCTTCGTAGCTCGTGGAACATAGAGAGAGAGAGAGAGAGAGAGAGGAGGAAGAAGCTAGCAAAGATGAGCAAAGGGAGGAGACGAGGAGGATCGATCGGTTCGAACGATCGCCAAAGAAATTATTGCGGCTTCGTTCCGGCCTGATAAACGACTTCTCTATACACCGCCGTTTCGACGTTTATGCTTTTTTTATTTTTTTCTTTCTCCCTCTTCTTTCTTTCTTTCTTTCTTCCTTTCTTTTTTCCCCTGTATATTGTTTTCTCTCCTCTATTTGGAAAACTAGATCGAGTTTCGAAGATGACAAAGGATGAGTTAGTGGAAACGAGAAGTGGTAATGCCGAGAAAAAGTGGAGCAACGCAATAAAAGCGTTATTGAGGGGAATATCTGTATCGAGGTCCAGGATCCAGCTTGCGTTTCTTTCAACGATACGATACGATACGATACGATACGACACGGTTCGCTTGTAACTCGGAGCGGCATACGTTTACCCAAGGGTAAGGTAATCGAAGTTGAAATTCACCTCGTGAAGAATTTGCATAGAAAGTATCCATTTATCGCACAGGTTGTTCCATCTTGATTTTTATTTTTATTTTTTACCGCGAATAATAAATACATTAATAAGTATCTCCATAAACTAATGATTTTTTAAGCATATGCGTGAATTATCTTTTTCTTTTTTTTTTAAATATCAAATTGCATCAATTTCGTACAACCTTCACGCATCTACCAACTTAAAAATTCATTGAATAACGACAAAAGAAAATTATTATCGTTATAATAATTTCCACGGTTCTGTAAAAATTTCAGGCTGATTTGCATCCATTCCGATCGTGACGGAGATCGAAAGTAAAGGAAATCGGTCTGCGAATGGAAGCACATGTTACCTTCCACATGCACGTTACTCATGCGACTCGAATTCACTCCCGTTTCCCGATTGTGACCGATCGATCTATGCTAATGGAAATCATTAATGCGTCCGCAAGGATCCTAATCGGTAGCCGATAATCTCGCGGAGGGATCGCGAAATTAAAATGCACGCGCGCACAGGTGGGCACATCGCGTGTTTGCGCCGATGGTTCACCGGACCAAAATGCGTGTTACGTCATCGGGAGGCAGGGACCACACGGTATTTCCTGATTGTGTTTTTTTTTTTTTTTTTTTGTTTTCCCTTTTTCTTTCCTTCCTTCTTTCTTTCTTTCTTTCTTTCTCCTCCCTCGTCGAATTATCGTTATCGGGGAAGAAGAGCCACGATGAATATGCATCAAAGCATAGAGCATGGTGCTTTTTAAATTTATCACCGGCCATCCCCTCTTTTGTAATTTTAAATACGCTATGATACGATTTCATACGATTTATTTATGCGCGTATCGTTAATTCTTACATCGGTTTGAATTAAAATTTTTGGAAAAGAATATATAAAATATACGGGTTTAGCTGAATGAATATATTTGATTATACGTGATTGCGCGTATCTGTTTAC
>NW_006263361.1:846802-849545 GCF_000469605.1 Apis dorsata
GTATAAAATTTCAGCGAACTTTAAATTCTATAACAAAAATTTTTCTAGTTGATTCGATTTCCGATTTTCCTCGTAAATAAAATTCTCGGAGGATATGAATTAAAATAAATATATTAAAAATTCTCTAAATTTCTCGCGTAACGCTTCGTTTGCCTCTTCCCGTGTCGCTGAAACTCGTTAAAACGCAGCGACTCGTCTCGGGTGATCGGTCAGGTAACCGATCTCGCGTCTTATCTCGCGCTCGAAATAATAATAATAAATCCGGTAAACGGTTGAAATCCCGAGTAGCATTAATGTAAATTCATGCGCTCTCCTCCTAATCGGGCCTGAAGTACACCTGCACGCGCCATATGGCCGTTTTCTATTCCAGGAGCGACAACACGTCGTCGTGTTCGAATAGTGCGTGTGCTTCCACGGGGTTACGACCCCATCGTAGGTGAGCTTCGTCGGAGCGACCCTTACGACTCCTCGACGATCATTACGTGCCGCCGCCACGCCACGGATTACGAGCTATTATCATTCCAAAGTGGAGGAGGGATGATTGGGTCGATCCACGAAAAAAAAAAAAAAAAAAAAAAACAGCGGCATATGTTTAATAAGTTGGAGCGTCGTTCCTTTTCCTCGCCCTTCCCTCTCGGTCGACCAATCGGCGGTAAGAGGAGGAGGACGATGTTGACACGCGCGATAATTAAATTCGAATTGGAGCAATTGGAAAGTGTGCGTAAGTTGTTGTTTTATTCACCAGCGCCGATTAAACCGGATCAACGAATTGATCGCTTGTCGGTCGTTGATCGAGATTGGGCTAGTCGAAGTTGCTTTATCACTGGATATTGGAGAGTTTGAGTGAGAGAGTAAGTTTTGAGAGAATATAGTGATTTATCGTGTCATACTTATCTAATTTTATTTATCTGTTTTTAAGTTAAGAATTTATGTGGAATGTATTTGAAAATTCGTCGAGAGAGAATTTTTCATTAATATTTTTCGCAAATGGAGGACTATGCGTTGATTATTCGACAGCTTGAGAAACAATTTTCTCTTTCCAACGTATCCGCACTCTTGGCTGTAATATTTTTATATAAATTCGTAAGAATATTTTTCCGAAATGGGGAAAGTTTGCATGTGGAAATCTCGATCAGCCCTAATATCGAAACTGAGATATTTTCTCGTTTCTTCTCCGTATAATAGAAAGTTAGATATCCAGAAGAGGAAAGAATCGAAATCTTAAGAAATTCTGCGATCTTTCCCTCTTTAAACTTCCATCGGTGAATTACAACCGAGTATAAGATCCATAAAATATTCTCCGCGCTCTCTCCGTTTCATCCTCCTTTCCACTCAAAAGAGACCAGGTTTCCGCGATAAGAAGAGGACTGCGAAGAAACTCGCGTTGGAAATTTTACGTATCTTCCTTTTTTTCCCGTTCTTTGGATAAGCTTTTTCCTTCGAGGTTCGAAGGAATTTCTATTTTCGTCCACTGGTATTTCCCTCTCCCTCTCCCTCTCTCTCTCTCTCTTTCTTGTTCGAAGCTCGCGTCAAGATTTTAGAGAAGGCATTACAGGCCACGACAGTTTATTATCGCACATGTGGGGTTTAGTCTGAGTGTTGTCTCCGACTCGGCGAGCGAGTCGGCCCGATCTTCTGTTCGCGAGACCGCCGAATAAAATGAGCATCTTTCGACCGAGGGACCGAAAGGGGGAACAGACCTCGAAAAAGAAAGAAAGAGACCAGGCCAGATTTGACCTGCTACGCTCGGATCAACGTTCTTCTCTTTTCGTCCACGAAAGTATCGAGCAAAGCACCCGCGACGGAACGAAAATCCTCGTGAAAAAAAAGAAGAAATATTCGAAGCTTAAACTAATATTTAGTGGTGAAATTAAAACTTTTATAGATTTTTTTTAAAAATGCAATTAATGCAAGTTCACGATTCGAGTTTCCTTTTAAAGAGGAGACACGCGTCTATATTTATCTTGATTATGTTCGAAGGAAAAATTATTATTCCACAATTGATTACTAACTACTAACAGAATGTACAATTTCCATATATAAGGGAGAGCAAGGGATTCGATATTGGAATAATAAAATCGAAGACGGGACAGGTATTTCAAAGCGGAATCAAAGCGTGAAACGAGATAAATTTAAAAAACGAAAGAAAAGGGGAAAAAGAAGGAGAGGAGAGCGTGGAATAGAAAATCCACTTTCGTATTTACATGAGAAAGGATTTCGTACGTGGATTAACGCTCGGTAGAGGCGTTTCTAGAATAAGTCTTTAGAAATTCTGATCGTTGCCAGCGCGATAAATAACGAAAGTCCTCCTCGGTGTATATCTTTCGAAAGATCAGGTTGGGATAATGAGAGGCAGGGGGCTGACCCGCAGGTGTGGGATGGGGATCTGCTACCGGGCTACGCGTCATTGGCGTAGCCACCAAAAAATCGTTTCCTGCCTCGAGAGTTCCCTCGGACGCCTCGCTTCGCCAGATCCAGATCCGGGGGCCCCATTATCCCATTTTTTTACCGGAAATTTTGATTTGCTGCCACCGTTGTAAAAACGTCGTTCCTCGATATTCGATCCTCCGTTATATCATTGGAGGAAGGGCGCAAAAAAGGGCGAGGTCTATCTTCTGGATCGTCGAAGAAGAGATTCGATAGATGGGAGGGACACTGGACTAAAGAATCTCGCGAGGAAAGGGTTTATCTCGAGAGATTGTTTTCTTTTTTCTTTTTTTTTTTTTTTTTTTTTTTTTTTTTT
>NW_006263361.1:849923-851198 GCF_000469605.1 Apis dorsata
CTTAGTATCGACGAGTTTATATTTCGTAAGAGTTTACTATTTTCTTAAGTTGGTGGACGCGAGATATCGTGAGGTTTTATCTCGGGATATACCTGTTTCCAGCTGTTGTAAATTAATGATGTAGAAGTAGCTCAAGGATATGATGTAGACGCACGATGATGAAATCGTGGTGTAAAATGTTTCGTCGAACGTGTAAGGTAGGGAAGATTTTATCCTACGAGCAAATATTTTTTATAAGTGATAATTTTTATACATTTGTTTCACCTCAAAGACCCGATTTTTCGTTACGTTTTTTGGTGAAATCTTTCGATTCGATTCAAAAAAAATCTTCGAAATCTCCTGCACACGAAAAAAGGAAAAGAATATTACGAAACCTGTACGACCGTGCAATCGTAATATCCCGCGTAAGAATAATGACTTTGAGGCGACTCGGCATTTTTTATGTCTCGCCCAACTGGCTACTTGTAAGCGACAGGCCAGCAAGAATGCACATTGCATCAACGACTCATCGTCCGATAACGCGATCTAGCGTGAAACAATACACACGAGATTAATTAACGAACATGATACGAAACAACTATATTTAATCCATTTAATCATCACCCTATTTTCAATCCATTACTTCAACAAATACTACAAATACAATTTCGACTGTTAAATATCCTTAAAAATAACGGCCTAAAAATTCTTCCACCGATACGATTATTCAGCCATCAAACACCCTCGTACGCCCCTCATAAATCCCTCAGATCCTCGTGCCGCACGATTATCCGGCCAATAAACGAATCGACCGGCACGGAATTCCTTCGAAATCGGCAAATTCACTTTCGCGGAGGAGGTATTTCCTTCGAGGGAAGGAGAGGGGAGAAGAAGGATTTACAGCCGAGTGGTTGGCGGCATTCGAATAAATTTGGCGTGGCAAGTTCCGGTCCGATCGAGCGAGGGAGCGAGCGAGACGGTGAGACAAATTTCGAAGGGATCGACTCTCTCTAAGAGGGAAAAGGAGGAAAATCGTGGCGGGCTAATTGCCGATCCCCCTCGATGGAGGGCAAGAGCTGGAAAATCCTCGCCCGCATTCCACGCGGACACACAGACACCGCGTCCTTATCCGGAATGTAATTTCGCGTTGGGTGAAATTCTGGGCGCGAGACGTGGCCGGCTCGCCTTATTGGCCCCTTATGCGGCTCGCACCGACTGCTGCTGCACCTATAAAACTCGGCCCAGGCCGTTATTGCGACGAGACCCGCCACTACCTTCCGAGACACCCTCCCGCGG
>NW_006263361.1:851217-865511 GCF_000469605.1 Apis dorsata
TCTGTTTCCCTTGGGCCGCGCGCCTTGGATCAAGGAAAAATGAGCGGAAGATGAGAATTCGAGAGGGGTGGTTTATGAGAAGTTCCAGTGCAGAAGCTCCATCCTCCTCGTTTTGTCGAGGACGTTCAAAAAATTTATTGCGTCCAATGCGCGGACACAGTCGCAGATGCGTGATGGGAGGGATAGTGCGATGATCGGGCAGAGTTGCTTTTGTCGACAGGGGTCCATGGTTTGTTGAAACGATGGCAGGTGTTCCTTGGAGAGATTATTCTTTTTTTTTTTAGGAGAATCGTTGGAAGATTATAGGATCCGTTACGCGAGATTGCATGTATAATGATCCAATTATAACGTACAAGGCAACTCGTTTAACTGTATCACTTATCCTTTATTCTCTCTTCCATCGATCCTTCCTGTTGATTAGAATTTTTCACGCGATGTGGGTATCATACGATGTTGGCAACGATTACGGATCGTTTAATCGTTCAATAAAACAACCGTTTTCAGCGGTGTTTGAATAACGTCGACACAAGATTCCGTATTAAAACATTAAGGAAGTCGAGTTGGTAAATTCTTCTTCTACCTTCATCTATTCTACAAAATGGATCTAGACTTTGCCCCTTCTTTCATCGTAATAATAATAATAATTTCATCGCGTTTTCTATCACGAACTATCGGTGAGACACGGAAACACGAAGTAATCCTGCGCGTCGAATTTCAGGGTTGAATCGAGAGCGACGACCCTCGACGGCGACCTTTTAAGCGCGATGGAGGGGGGAGAGGGGGTGCGCACGGTTATTTGGCCGCGNCTGGTCATTTCATCAGGGCGAGGCGGGGGGGGCCGCGATGACGGGCCACGATGATGACTTTGATTCGCAAACACGCACCCCAATTACACACCGGCTGCTATCCGCGGCTGACGTCCGCCTCGCTAGCTGACCGTGCATTAGCTCCACCAACAATGCATTATTCAGTGCATACAACGTTTCTGTTGACGTATTTGCCTGTTTCGTAATATGATTGCCGCGATATTATTCCCCGTGTATCCTCCACCCGGGGATGGATAAGTTGCCGTTTTATTACCGATTCCAAATATTAATCCGCCCGTCTATCGCTCCTCTGCCATTCGAGTTCGAATCCTTGCATCCCCATGGATTCTCGTTTACACGATGCGGATACCCGATCGCGTAAAATTTATGCCTCGATCGATCGTTGAAATTCCGCTTCTCTAACTCTTGCTTCGGCTACTTGTTTGTTTACATAATGGATTATGCAAGCCGAAGAAAATTACGCGCGTGTAATAATTTCTGCTATTAATCTCCAAGTATTCACGCGTGCATTAATTTCAAAACATTCGTACGTGCGACTTTCTAGGTTTTCTATTTTCGCGTCTCTCGTTAACAGCTCAATTTTTTATCTTGTCGGACAATAATTCCTACACGCTTGTATATACATCTCTTACTCGTATGTATACACATGTATATATATATATATATAAATATACACGCACAATCTCCGTATACCGTTCGTATATATTCCTCGTCGATCGATCATAAATATTTATCGAAAACACAATGTTCATTTACACAACAATGCCACGCGTATACAGGTGTAATAAAACACAGAGAAACAAACACATAAGCGGATCGTTAAATCCGCTCGTCAAAGGCCGGAAGAAAATTCGATTAACCCCTTGATGGCTTCGATTCGATTGGCCAACCGTGAGAAAAAAAAAAAAAAGAAAGAAAGAAAGAAAGGAAGAGAAACAAAAAAAAAAAAAAAAAAAAAAAGAAAAAAAGGAAGAGAAACAA
This sequence comes from Apis dorsata, assembly GCF_000469605.1. Taxonomy (NCBI): domain Eukaryota; kingdom Metazoa; phylum Arthropoda; class Insecta; order Hymenoptera; family Apidae; genus Apis; species Apis dorsata. Next base: position 853,026 of record NW_006263361.1, read on the forward strand.
AAAAAAAAAAAAACAAACAAACAAATCGTCGGGAAAACAACGTATGGTCGGGCGTCGCACCGGTTGAAAACGATCATTGACAGAATTTCTATAACGCGGCCACGACGACGTGAAGGGAGGGAACGCGAACGAACGATTCGCACGTATCCGATCCGTGACCGTCCTACAGATGTACACGTCTCTATTGTATTTTTGCTGCATGTGCCATTTAGCTTGCTATTCTTGGCTGAACTTCCGCGTACCTGCCTTGATTGACACGCCGCGGAGGCGAGCCACCGAGTGTCTTCTGTCCACTGCGCCCGATGCGCCCACTCCACACGATCGATTCTCGCCGTTTCTTGCCCGCGCCAATTAGACATCCCCCCGTGGACGGGATGCCGTTACGAACAGAGATGATCGATCGACTTGTTGTTGTACGCTCGATCGTGAAAGTGAGGAAATGGAATTTGATACGAGTTTCGATCGAGCATATGCTTTCGCATCGATTGTAGAATTTTATTTTAGAAGCGGCGTATACAAAAATCTAGATTATCTGTAATATCTGTAAATCTATAATAAAATAATAAAACGGATATCTCGTGTCGAGAGGAAACACGAATTTCTTCTTGGTTGAATTCTCGATTCTTCGCGCCGATGGTGAAAAAATCGAAACCCACGCATCGAGCGTTATCGTTAATTAAATTTGCCGATCTCTCGTGAAAATATTTTCACAAGCTATAAAAAGATCGTTAAAATGAATCGCTGTGCAAAGTCATTAATTTATATCGTGAAACGTAATAAATTAGTAATAAAACGGCACTCGGTTATTCTCGATTTAACATTGTGACATTTAATACCACTTGTTGTGCTACACAACGTGCAACGTGATACACAACAAATATTTATTAAAATTTTTCGAGCTGCGTGTGATCTCTCGTTAGTAACTATTTAGAAAGCCCCCTATCAAACTCAATGGCATCGAGTATTCGATTGAAACGAATAAAGCGGAACCTAGATGGAGGAAAAATTGGAGAAATGAAAATTGCGAATCGTCGCATCGAGAGCGCGCGGCGCGGTTTTTGGCCCCCTGAAAACGCATCGATTCCGGTTTAATGCGATTCGAGATCGCGAATCCACGAGTGCCCAACCATCCACCACAGTTCGCTCGAGTTTTTCCCCGCGTAATTACTTTAGAACGTTCACTGCGAGAGGATTGCCGGCGAAACGTCGAAATATCGGTGAAATTTCGCAAGGGGCGCGATCCCTGATGGTATGAATTTTCCCCCTCCCCGGGAAAATCTGTCCCCGCGATACCGACAAACAAATGCAAAAAAAAAAAAAAAAGAGAAAAAAGAAAAAAAGGAAAAGAGAAAAAAGAGGACGCGTTGGACGCGATGATATTTGCGGGGCCAGGCCGCAAATATTTGCGTTGCGGAGTGGTGGCGTGGTAATAACAAAGGAAAATAACGCTACGAGTTCGCGCATTCGCGTGACACGCAGAGAGTACGCCCTTTCGATCAAACCACGGCCACGCTTCTCCCAGTTTTTCAGACGACGTGCCACGCGATTACGAACTGGTCGCCAGGTACATTGCACGCGAGACATATTTCGCGTATTTGTTTCTCTTTTTCCTTTTGCGTGAAAGAGAGGAAAAATTAACGGGAGGAAATCGAGATTTATAATTTTTCTTTTTCTTTTTTTTTTCTGCGTGTGTTTCGAATTTTGATCTACATCTATTACACGTAACCAAAACTTGGGAGAAAGTGACTTACACAGATTTTTACATTTTGAATTTTCATTTAACGCAATTAATACATAATTATTGAACAACTCAATTCCGAAGAGTAATATGATCAACGCTAGAGAAATCTAATTATGAAAATAATCAAAGTTGGAAACAGTTGGAAAGAAAAGAAAAAGTAATTTTTATCTCGATAACGATTCCAAAGCCGGAGTCCAACCATTTCCAGTTCCGTTAAACTCGATATCTCGAAGCCAGGTCTATTTGAAGCGGTGGCCGCTGCGCGGTCGATTTAAATTAATAAAGCTAATCGAGCCATAATCTATCTGGCGGAGAGAAACAGAGAGAGAGAGCGCCTAGAGCAGCCGGGTCCATTGTTGATCACGCGTGCTTCGAAATATGCAAATGAACGGGGGATGAAAGCGTCCCGACGCGGTGTCATCACTCAGCGGAGCGACGACGCCAACGATCCACCATCCGTCCGTGCGTGGGTGGTGATAATGAAAATACCGCGATGCCAGCGGGCCCGGCGATCATTACGGTGATCAGCGGGACGAGCGGCTCGATAGTCGATCAATTAAATAACCGAAGCGAAATCGATGCCGTGCCTGGCTCCGCTCCACGCCCGACAATCCGAGCCCATAACCGAGTTTCTATGGGATTGGGAAATATTTTCCGCTCGCCGATGGGATAATGGGAGAGTGGAGTTAGTTGTTTGCACGGTATTAGCATAGAGACGCGGGTACGGAATAGATCTGGGCTTTGGGTATAGGACTTTATGCGCTGGAAATTGAAATACACCGTGATCGTGGTGAAAGAAATTTATGGAGTTATGCGCGGAGTTTATTTCGTGGATTTAAACGGTGGATGGAATTGGATCGTTTTTTTTCTCGTTGTTCAATAATGGGGATTGCAATTTTGGCAAGTTTGAAGTTTTTGAAGTTTTGCTATCGATCTTCATCGAATCACCAATAAGAGCTGCAACTTGAGCGGCAGAGAGAATCTAATTAATATACTTTAATTGATAATTTTCTCGAACGATTATCCTATTGACGATATTGATCGATTCTGTGCAACGCTGTTCTTCCAACGATTATTAAAATCACGGGAAAGTAACAAGTTCGATTTCGCGGTAATACGGTTCTCGTCCGGGGCGAGGGCCCCGCCTATTCTCGTTAAAGTGGCTTCTTCTATCATTTTCGACGATGATAAGCCGTTCTTACCGTTTCGCCCGCGGAAATCGTGGTAGCGCTTCGAACACGATCGAACGCGATACGGATACGATACGCGGCCGTGAGGAGGAAGGTTTGCTTGATTTTTATTTAACGACTGGTTGCGAAACCTCGTTGCGAGCGACGATAAATTACCAACCCGACCCGGCCGAGCTTCCAGTAAATAATGCTTCTTCGAACGTTCGTTTCCATTATAGCGTGGCGCGCGCGCGTATACTTTTTCGGTGTAAATTATTACTCTCCCCTTCCCCCTCCCCCCTCCTCGTGCTAGCTCCCCGTGGCTCGATCCTAGGCCATCGGGCCGATTGTAAAAACGGGCAATAAGGGGGCCGGCCTCAACAGCTATCGCGCTCGTTTCTATGCAACTTCTTCGAGGCATTACCTTGAAATACGAGCGAGCGAAGGAGGAGGAGGGGAGAGGCGAGAAAGCGCCGCGTTGAAGCAGCGATTGTAACGGGCCACGTGGCCTCTCCTCGCCGTAAATATTACACCCGGTAGGCAAACGGCCCGCCTTCCTTCCGCGAATTCGTCCGTGGATCATCGCCTCGTGAACCGCGAATTTCGGCCACGATTCTTCTCCTTCTCCTTCTCCTCTCTTCTTCGTTCCGTCTTCGACGTGTTCGCGTCGTAGGCGAACGTGGAAATCGGTTGGAAGAATGGTCGGAAGATTGAGTTGGCTCGAAATAAAATTGGAGTTGGAATGAAATAATTAGGCGGCCACTCGGAACAGGAATTTTTATAAACGGTTTTATCGCGATGGTTAAATTAAGTCCGGAGATTTACGGTACTGATGTTTATCGTTGTATATTATACGAATATCGTATATTTCATTCCGAGCGTCGAGGAAAATGGAGTTGAGAGCAATCGACGTCTAATAAATTATAATGTCGATATATATATATATGGAACGCGAACGGTAAACCAACTGTACATATAGCGCGTATTTTCTGAGAGGGAGGAATGTAAACTTCCTCTATGGAAACCGCGCTATTGCGAGAAATATTTTCCTCGATCGCGTTCGAATACTCGGCGATCTCATTTTCGCTGAAATTTTCTCGAGAGTCGAGGGGAGCACGTTGGTTATATGCGACGAGGATCCATTCTGTCGTTCGAGCGTTTATCTCGATCGACGTTGGTCGTCTAGCGGGATGTAGACGTGATTACCGGATGTGGATCCCTCATCCGGGCGAGGGGAAGAGGGAAATTCGCGGAAAAAGGGAAGAACGGATCCGCGTGAAAATCGCCTCTGCTCGCGTCTCATGGCAACTACTCGCGCGCTCCTTCTTTATTCGTCTAATTTAAATAAACCGGGAGGGAGGAAGGAAAGGGAAAGGGAAAGGGTGGAATCTCGTGCCGCCGCTACGCTTTCCTTGCTCCCTCTTTCCTATTCGAACATCACGCCGTTTCTTTTCCTTCCCCTCCCTCGTCTTCGCTCGTCTTTTCCCCGGCTGCGCGATGAGCGAAGGATTTACGGTGTTTTATTGCGGCGAGCGTTCATCTCGAGCGAATGCAAATTAAGATCTCGCTGCCCTCCGAGCTCGTAGACACGTACCGTGGCTGGAACGGTGAAAAGGAGCTTTTGTCTTCGGCCCTGGACCGTTCTTACGTGTACAATGCTCCTCTTTGTGGCGGGTTGTTACCGAGATCTATCCTCCTCCTCCTCCTCTTCTTGCCCCTCCTCTTCTCGCGTCTCGCGTTCGTCGATCTTTTGTGGCTTTTTACCCTCGCGTGTGTACTTTCTCTTCGGTAATTTCCAGCTACCGAATCATTCGTCTCTTTCTCTTCTTCTTCTTCGTTTTTTTTTCTTTTTTTGGTTTTCTTTTTGTTTATTAGCTAGGAGTCGAGTCGATCTGTTTCGTTTATCCTTTTTCGTTAATTTGATGATATTTGGTTTATCGTTTATCGATGTGTACGCAGAGGTTTTTTCTTTTTTAAAAGAATTTCATTTAAATTCTGTTTCGATTTAGAGAACAGAATCACGAGTTTTTTTCTTTAAGGATTAATTTCATTTAAATTCGAAGAATCGAAGAATCTTAAGAAAGATGATCCAGAGCAAATTTTATCAACGTTGATTAAAGATTAAAATTGTGGGGTTTATATTTTTCTTCGAAAAAATGGTAGAAGCGAATTCAACAGCGGTTTCAAAAGAGCATAATATGCGCAAGGTGTGCATATTTCTGGAATCTCCGCCGGCTGAACATCGACCAACCCACTAAACTACGCCCGAGGAAGCAACGGTGCAACGAGTTTCTGCGTTTCTGCGAGATAGACGAATAATTCAGGCTGCAATTTTAGGCTCGACCGAGCCGCGTAATAAACCAGTTTATACGCGTATTAAAGTCGCACTTTTTCGCCGGCCAAGAATCGCAATATGATAATTGCACGAAACGTGCACGCGCGCGCTACCCGACTAGCCTACTTTCTAATTCCGCAACGGCATGCAGAAGCCTCTCAAATTTCCTCTTCGAAAAAAAAAGGAAATTTTCCAATCTCGAAGAAAAATAATTCGAAATCTCGAAACAAATTTCTCTTATCGAATCGTTTCTAAGATATAAGAGAAAGGAAAAAAAATTGCGAAAATTAACGATCGTGGAGATGAAAGAGGATCTTTACGAAGAGAGTTGTCAGGGAGGAAATTGGAGGTTAAAAAATGTAGAAGGCTCGCGGAAGGGGTCGAAAGGGGTGGATTGAAAAATCGTGGAAGAGGATGATTGAGGCGTGTGTACCGAAGAATGTAGATTTTCAAAGAGCTGAGAGAAATTCTGAGGATGTTTAGGGAAGATTACTCGCGAGGAGATAGATCTTCAAAAAAAAAAGAAAAAGAAAAAAAAACTGAGATGGAAAACCTTTTTCGGACGAGAAGTAGAATTTTAAAGACAAGAAAGATCTCTCGAGGCGTTTTCTTGGAAGATTGAAGAATCTTCCGGGCAAAGGAGCGGAGAAAAATAGAGTCAAGGTTGAAATTCTAGAAAAAGAGAAAAGAAAAAAATCCTAAAGCGAATCTTCGTGATATCTGTGCAAAATCTGTGGAAGAGGAGAAACCAGGATCGCGGTTGAACGAAGGCAAAGAAGACGTGGCGGGCGGCGAAAGCGTAAAAAATGTTGTCGCATCGTTTCGATTTCATCAGAAACCCAGTCCGAGAAGCCAGGAATTGGCCCGTAATTACGGTGTCCAGGCGCATGACAATCATAATGTATGCATCGCGGTGTTTTTCGTGACGCGCTCGTCATGTGTTTCCCCGTTTCTCGATTCGCGAACTGTGGCGCACGCCATATGTGCGAAGCCACGGGGCGAGACTCTCGAAATACGGGTGGAACTACGGTGGCCGCACTACGCTGGCACCCTATATTTTCCAAAGGAATGCGTTTCCCAAGTGGCACGTGGCCTCGATTAATCGGCATCGCTGCATATGGAACGAAAGGATTGGCCTAGGAAAATTAAACGCAACTGTCGCGGTGGGCGCGGAGGAGAGGGGGGGGGAGAGGTAATTCGTAGCCCTGTGGCCGCGGCTCTGTCAACGATCACGTCAGTTTGCCTGGTTTTTCGAAGGGTCGATACGGCATCATACGGCCACGGAGGATAAATACTCGTGGCGGGAAAAGGGGTGTCGCGATTGGGGATCGAAGCGAATGTGTCATCGTGCTCTCGTACTACTCGAAACCTTTCGAGGGATTCTCGACGCTGACCGATCGCTCTTCATGCCCTGATAATCCTGAACCGGGGATCGGAGGGATCGGGGAGAGGGTTGAACGCGTGCGGAGCTTCGATTAATGCGTTTCCATGAACGCCTGTTGTAATTCCTCGCGACTTAAACTCGTCAAACATCGACCGGCGGTTTAATTAACGGTGGGGGTTGACCGGGAACCTCTTGTTTTGGGGGAAATAGTTTTCCAGCTGATTTCCGGGGATCGGTTTGTGGGGGATCATCCTGGTCGAGGATGTCGAATCGTAAACGAAGCGACTTTATCGAAATTATTATCGATATTTCTTTTTTTTTAATTCTATTTATATTTAAACACGTTTTCTCAAAAGAAATAAAAATTACCTGGATTTAAATGCATATTATTTAGAATTAGAAATCGAAAACGCGCAAGTATTAGACTTTACTTGATTCCATAAATGACGAAAGAAAGGACGATCCATTCGTCCGTCCATCGAGCGGAAATCCTGTTTCGCGATCTTCGAATGCAACACGATTACAACCTTCCCTGACAACCTTCGCTTTTCCCATGTCAACTTGAACACGATCCAAAGTACGAGGAGCAACGTTATTTGGAAATCCACGGGCATCGTACATCGGGCGCGCAATTATCGCGATCGTCGTGGAATTGATAAGCGAGTGCGTGCCGCGAGTTTCGCGGAGGCACGCAATTAACGGGTCCCTTTTTCCCGTGAAACGATTCGCAATAAGAAGGTGGAAGTTACGAGTGTTGCACGCTGAAACAGTTCCATGGAATTCGTTGGCTCACCGTCCAGTGTGCTAATGCCTCCGATCTGTCCAACACGGAGGATTATTACGCGTAGAAAGCATTAGGACCGCGGCGCAACGATCGTCTTGGATCGGATGACTGGCGGCGATTAACGTCGCAGGAGCGTGCGCTTGTTGCGTCCCTCCTCGCAGAAGGAAAACGAGATTCGAAACGAACGACGATTGCACCGGATAACGAACGGGGTTGGACGACGAAACGCGGTGATTGAGTTGTCGGGCGAAGTGTTGCGGTTTTTTGAAGAAAAGAGAGCAAGCTTTGAAATCGTACTACTGTAATTTGCATTTATAGTGGTATAATTGGTGTAGGAAAGAAGATGCGTGTGTGTGAAACGTGTGGGAATTATACTTAATATACTTGAATAGGAATAATAAGAAAGTGATTTTGACGAAGTTGTAGCAAGTTTTTAAAACTGTGATTATAATGACGTAGCAAAAAAGTATATATGGAGCGCGTTAATAATTGTATTAATATTTAAAGAGAGCGATTAAAATGGGAATAAATTTGTATAAAATTTACACACAGTGGTACGACGATCGGGAAAGAAATTTGAAATTCATCGTTTAAATAAATAATTATCGGCATAAATGGAACGGGGAAATGATTTCTCGTAAAGCAAATGGGTCATTTTATTGTTTTCGTTATACGGTTAATTTATTCCTACGAGGAGATTTACTCGATCAAATTAACAGAGGCCGGATACATCGTATATGATTAACCGATTACCGTGTTCGTAAATTTAATATAATTCACGTACAAAGAATTCCACTTGATGGCTGCTTGTTCATCAAAACCATCGATTAAAACCTCGTCGACTTATCAGATCCCCTCCCCTTTCACGGTGGTTAACCCTTTCGGTCTGGCCAAACACAACAGAGAAATCGGTAAGTTAAATCGTTAATTTATATTCATCGGATACAAATTGAATATTGCGTTACACCGCGATGGGGTGGAACGACCCCCGAGGCTCTTCCACTCCCCTCCCTCTCCCCTAACTATCGTTTCCATCGCGTGAAATTCTGCCACGAACGACGGACCACAGAGAGATTCGTCGAGGTGACGAATAGACCGTGTCCCATCGATAATGCGTTCCACCACAGAACGGTCGTTTATCGACGTTGCGGCATCTAAATTGTCATGATAATATATATACGTGTAGAGAATCTGGCCAAATTCTCTCCTCCAAGAGAGAAAAAAATTGCAGACTCTTTTCGACAATTGATGTTTATCGTTGGGGAAGTTTCAGAGAGTTTCGAAACGATGGAGCGTTTGTCCCTGTCGAACGATTTCTTGCGGTTGTCGTTCCCTTGGGAACGCGTTAAAAAAGAAACGATACCGACGAGATTGTAGTTTATCGTAATGACGTATCTTTTATATTCCTTTTTTTTTCTTTTTTTTTTATAGGAAAGAGATACCGCATGAATCATAATAACGTCGTCAGATATTTTTTTTAAGCACCATCTAGCAAATACTCGTTTATCGAGAATCCTCAAGGGTGAAGGAACAAAGAATTACTTTTGACTCGAATAATTTACCAATTTTCTACCAAGATCTAATAATAACGAGAACAATTTTTAGAAGATCCTCTCGCAAATATTAAGAAGCGAAATTAAAAAAAAAAAAAAAAAAGATTCAAAGATCCTTCTTCTTCAGCGTCCCAATATCCAATACCACAAACCTTATTATACCTTCCGTCGACTTCTGATCGATGACAGACCCCTAATACCACCTCTCTCCACGGTAATCCAATGTCGTAAAACTCAAACAGTAGCTTCAAAGGCAAAACCGGCTCTCCACAACCTCTCTTTCTCTCTCTCTCTCTTTCTCATTCTCGAGGAACCATCGAGGAGACACGCGAAACGAATCGAAACCAACCCAGAGCCAGAGACCTCGAGGAGAAAGGTGGACGACTTCCTCCTCCTCCTCCTCCTCCTCCTCTTCCCAACGTAAAAAAATGCGATGCTATCAGCCACTGACCCGAGCATCGCGCTTTGATTATACGTTCCTCCACCAGAGAGATTGTAGCACCGATGTTCCAGAGGAGGATCCCTCCATTCCCTCCCCTGGAGTGAAAATTACGGCAATGTACGCGCGAGTGCCAATCCCCCTCCTCTCCTCTCTCCTCCCCCAATCGTCTTTTGTTACGGCGAAGGAAAGAAGACGGTTGAGTCCACGGATGAGCATAGAGTTCCCGGATAATTTCAGCCCTTTTGTAAGTCGTTGTGTACGACTTGGTGGGCGTGCGTCACCCTGGCAAGGAGCCACGCGAAGAAGGAGAGACACGCTCGTCGCGTGTGCCCATCCGTGCGACGCAACGTGTTATGAAACGCGGAACGTCACTGCCCTCGCGGACTATCTTGCTAATGAGGGGTTCTTCCGCCTCCTCGCGGCTTGCCGTCCTCTCTCTCTCTCTCTCTCTCCTCCTTTTTCATTCTATCCCGCTTCGGGCTTCGAGCAGGCTTTGTTACGCTATTCTTTTTTGCTCGAGTTCGACGAATGGCAATGGCCGTTTCGCGAAGAATCGTGAATTAAAGAGTTTCCGAGGCGGAAAGTTGGATTAGGAAATGATGATGGTCGAAAGGAAGAAGAATTGTTTTCTCGTTTGAGCCTCGAATTTTGAACGAATCGAGACGATGATGTAATTCTTTGATTGACGTAATAAAATCGTTATTAAAGAAGGATAGAAGAATTCCAAGGGAAAAGAAGAATTTTGGGAGTGGAATCGTGTTGTACGAACGTTTGGAACGGAGTCGTATTATTTCCCCTGGGAATGAATGTTAAATTCCTGTTTCCTGGTTTTCGAAAGAGGACCTTCAGGATATACTTCAAAGAATGTTTCGCTGCCTTTGGCGGAGGCAATGCCCTTTTGTTCTGGTTTTCGTCCCATTCAGCAAGGGTCGATGAAAGGATTGAAAAGAAAGGGCACTGACAAAGGTGGTGGGCGTGCACGGGTCGTATCCGCGTCTTCGTTTTCAATAAGAACGTAATCAACATTCGTAAACATGCAATCAAAACGAGCGCATCCTGATTCTCGCGGTCAATGTCCGAAAATCCTGGAACGTGTCCGATCACGCGAAATTCATCGCCACCCCTCCTTCTCCTCGATCGTTTAATTTCAACAACGAGCAAAAGAAATTCGAGCAAAACAGCTCGAACAAAATTTCTACAAGAAGAATTTTCGAACAAATTTTCGTCCATTCCATTCCTATTCGCTCTTTTTCCTATCCAGATCATCCTTTCTAATTAACTTAGCCTTAGCTGAAGGCCTCGTCCGAAAAAAAGCAAGAAGAAGAAGAAGAAGGAGGAAAGAGCCTTCGATAAAGGAAAAAGCTTTCGTCTTCGCGAAACGAATCGAGATGGTTTACCCAGGTGGCCGTCCAACCTCGAGCCAACCCTAATTGAAGGGAAGTTGCAACCATTGCAGAAATGATTAAACTCTTACCGAGGCGAGCGACCAGGAGAGTGGAAATACGTGCCACTCCGCTTAATGGAACCACGATGACGTGTCTCCACCTATCCGCTGTAATAATTATCCGGTATTACCGACCTTGATGATACCTGTACTCGTCACGCGTTACTGGACGACGACACTCCGCTCTCTCTCTCTCTCTCTCTCACCCTCCCCGTGTAACGTTAATTACAATGGATGCCCGGAGTTGTTCTCGCAGTTTACTCGCCGCTCGAAACGATAAACTGTGCGCATTGTGTCGAGTAGTAAATTGTGCATCGATAATGAGAGATTCCTTCGTGTTTGCGAATAACCGTGACACTTGTCACGGGGAGTAACGGGGAAATTAGGCGTGACGGAAACGATGGACAATGATTGGATTATTTTGTTCGATTACTTCGAAGGTCGTGCGAAGTGTGATTCTCTTGGGAAAATTGATCGAAAACTATTCTATTAGAATTTCTATATATTCGTTCCGAGGAATGGATCGAGAATGGATCATTGATTGTAATATTGCTCTCGGTTAGAGAAACTGAAAAAAGATATGAAAATGTCAAAAGAAGGAGGGATTATTTAATTTTGAAAAAAAACTATGTCTATAGAACTATAGATATATCCCCGTCTGGGAACCCGGATATCAAGAGGCGGAGGAGAAGAGAGCGAAGGAGGGTAAGAGCGAGATAGATTTTGGATCGACACACCCTATCGTGTTACGATACCAAGTAACGAGATCATCCTTGATCTCGGATCGGCAGGTTGGAGAGAGAGAAAAGGCCGGAGGCGTCGTCAGTTTCCAGTTGCCAGCGCCGAAGACGAACGACCCCCACGGGAGAGGCGTAATTTCTCCGGATCCGGGGCTGGAAAACGCTACTAATTATAATCGCATTAGGATGGTTGGCGCCGCTACTCGAGTCGAACCGTATCCCCGTCCCTCTCCGCGTTTCGTACGCCGTGTTTGCTTTACCCGTCTCTCCTCCCCCTCTCTCTCTCTCTCTCCGTCTTCTTTCCACGTACCAATTACGTATCACGCGATCCCGTTTCGCAAACACCAGCGGGCTTCTTGCTAGGATTTAACTCCGTAATGGTAAACGGTCGATATCGGTTGACCAAGAACCGAAGAGTGTATCTCCTCGAATTAAATCGGAAGAGAGGAAATGGTTTTTTTCGTAACGGTAAACTCTTTTCTTTCTTTCTTTCTTTCTTTCTTTCTTTCTTTTCTTTATCATCGAAAAAATTCAATCGTTACGATTCAAGAATCTATCGTTCCGTCCTCCAAAGATAGATTCTCCTTCCTCCCTCTCCCCTTTATCCTAATAATCTCGGAGCGGCAAACCCCAGGCCGCAAGTAATCCTTCGAGGATCGTTCCGATTTTATTTCACAAGCTTTACCGTGAAACTCAATCTCGGTCGATTGCCGGTCGATCGAAATCGAAGAAGCAGGCATCCGCGTCTTCTCGCCATCCTGGAACCCGCTCCGTTTACAGGAGCAACCGAACCGTGTCCCGCGTCCCACCGCCGTCGTTAGTGTTTCGCGTGCGCTTTGACCGTGACCACGAAGCGTGGCGGCCGTGCGTGTGTCACTCGGTGACTCCTGGCCC
>NW_006263361.1:866287-871140 GCF_000469605.1 Apis dorsata
TCGTGCGGAGAAAGCTGTATCGTTGCACGAGGACGCGTTCCCTCTAATCTCTTTGTTCGCGCAAGGTTCGCGCAAGATCCTTTGTGAGATTTCGTTTAGTTCGTTGGTTAATCGAGAGACGATGACTCGATCGTTTCTTTTTTTTTTTTTTTTTTTTCTATCCTTACGAGAGAAAATAATCTATGTAGTACGTATCAAAGATACAGATACGTATTCTCTCTATCTCGAAACAAATCCGGATAAAAGCATCGTTCGATTCGAGACGAAGTGGAACACACTCGAGGGGGAGTCGGAGCGGCGAAGAAAATTAGCTGTCGATTCGTTGCTCCCGTTCTTACCGCGCCCAATGTTTCTCTTTCGCGAGGCCGCTATTACTACGTGACGCGCCGCACGTCCCTCCCCTCTCCTCTTCTTCCTCTCTCGCTCTCGCTTTCCTCCTTTTGCGTGGTGCATCAGCTGCACCACGCCGAAGCTTTACAGCGTAGCGGTACTGCTAACAGCTACTGACGATTTATTCAAGAGTGAAAATTAGGGTCGGCCTCCCGTCCCTGGCCGAAAGGCCATTACCACCGACGATTCCGGCCACCGGTCGTCATTAGCCCACCCCCCTCCTCTGCACGCTTCTATCCACAACCTTCGAACGAATTATTAGGTTTACAATAGTTAAAGAAGGGTTCGAGCGATAACGACACCGTTTCTTCGTGAATCTTCGAATTTCGATCGAACGAAGAATCTTGGAATTAGGATGGATTTTTCCAGCCCACGATTCTCGAGAAATATTCTTCGAACGAATTAAAAAAAAAAGTAGCAAGGGAACGTTTGATCCCATCCGCAATCGTCGATCGAGGCAAAAATCTGGAAGCAAAACAATCCCCGAGTTGGTCTTGAAGGAGCGCCGGTTACGACACACGGTCGTAACGAGATCGAATTAAAAACGGAGCGAGCTCAGCTCCTCGAGAGATTAGATCTCGACGAGGAAACCTCCTAACCGAGCGGTCGCCTATCATTTAATTTACCATCCAATCCCCTCTTGCGAAGTCGCGGCGTTTAACAACCGGTGCATCGACCACAGCGTGGAGAGGAGGATGGTCGTAACCACGGGTGGGACGAGGAAAACGAAAGGGAACCAGACGCGGGTAGAAACGGTAGCAACGACCACGACAAAGACGGTCCGCTGCAACATTTACCGTCGACTTCTATCCTTCCAGGGGTGGATGACTCGAGAGGTCGCCTCCTCCTCGATGCTCGACTACTGTTCGCCACATGGCCTCTCTTCTCTTCCCTCTCTCTCTCTGTCTCTCTCTCTCGTATGCTCCTACGGTTCTTTTTCCCTTCTTCTGCCTCTTCTTATTCTTCCTCCTCCTCTTCTTCTTCTTCTTCTTCTTCTTTCTCCGCTCGTTCTCGTGTTTTCCATCGTCCCGGCTCGCTGCCGCGAGAGCCGCAATTATTGCCAGTATTCCCGGGCTGACGTGACGTGACACGCTCGGCCCATGTGCGCGGGGTCAGGCGCACGAGGTTAGCTGAAATTACCAGCGACCAGGCGCCTCCAAAGGAGGAACGACGTTGCGTGTACGCGTGCCGCTCTTTCCCGCTACTGCCAAGGACGAGCAGTGCTTGCTTGCTTGCTTGCTCTCTCGATTTATTATTTTTTTTTTTAAGTGAATTTGTTTATTCGATTTATTTTATTCGAGATTTTCGAATCTCTGAATTTTTCGAGTAAGGAATATTAAGATCGTGATCGACGAGATATTTGAGTTTACTTAAAATAATGGTATACATTTGATGATTTAGATAATTACTTTTATTATTTTTTATGGTTTTTCTGTTACAATTCTTTTTTTAATTTCACTTGGTACTATCCGAGTATGTTATCTATCGCTTGATATTTTATCAAGCATATTCCAAAGCGATAATAAACGCTGAAAGCTCTGTTGAAACGGAAGAAAAGGGAAGAGTGATTCTCGAGGCGACAAAAGTAACGCGAGGCAGGTAAAAAAAGGAGGCGAGGAAAAGTTAGGAAGCCCGCGGTTTATTTGCCAGCGGCGAGGACGGGGAGGAAAAGCAAAGGAGATGGTAGCAGAAGAGGAAGAGGAGGAAGAAGGGGACGTCGAGAGGGGTAGAGGACCGTGACTCGCCCGTGACATCGCGATTACGCTCGCACACCTGTGCCCGACCCCGCTTTGACTCCGAGCCCGCCACTTACTTTAGCAATCGTCACGTGCTCCGAGCAGCCAGCCACGCGTCTCCACTCTAAATGCATCGCCAATTAACTTTCCCTTGATATCTCTTCCAACTTAAACTATGCATGCAATTAAATCGAAGATGAATCGACTTGGCTCTAACATTGAACGAATTAATAAGTATCGATATCGGCACGCAGAAATTATAAATCGATTTCGTCTTCTCAAAAATCTCCTCAATTTCGATCTCTTGTCACCGAATGATAATCAATGCCTTAAATATAACATAATATATTACAAGCGTTTTCGAAATCCATCGTATCGTAAATTGAAACGTTCGTTTGAAATCAATGAGAGAGTTTTTAAAATCTCGAATAAAATATCCGAAAGGAACAACTGCATTATCCCGGCCGCAGAGCGAAACCTCTAAGCACACTATGTATCCCGGCATTCTATTAAATTACACACGGTCTCGACTTCATCGTGGAGGCCACGTGGCAGCCGATGTACACGCTAACAGCATCGCGGCGCAACGATTCAATCGGTTTCCCATACACAGCCGCGACACAGAGCAACGTTGCAGCAACACGCGTCGTCGCCGTCCACCCTGGTTCTCGCGAGCCGCGGTATAAATTATCCTGCCCACCGACCCCCTCCCCCTCCATCCTATTGATTAATTCCAGCCGTTAGCAGAGATTAAATCTCGCCATTCGCGGCTCCTTCGCCGATGCATTGTGCAGCGTACGCTGTTGGTTGACGCTTATGATCGGCGAGTATCTTTGTCCTCTCGATATCGGGAAACTTTTCAAGTTTCGAGTCGAATCCGCGCGGATAGAGATTTAGTTTAAAGTAGATTTTTATGTAATACGTAAAATGTGTTGCGAATAAGATTGAAGAAATGAGGTTTAAATTAAAAAGATTTTTCTTTAAATGTTATAATTGTGTATTGTTCGAATATTTTGTGTTTTTTTATGTAGATTAAAATTTTGGATAATATGACACAATGAAATGTTAAAAATTGTGGTTTATTTAAATATAAACAAAATCTTTAGGATCGAGAAGGGTTAAGGGAACTTTCGTTTAATCTACTTGTTTTGAAGAATGGTGTTTGCGTCGCTTGATTTTGCGCGCTCTTTTTGCAGCTTGCCCCAGTTTGTCTGACTAAACTCGTTAATATTCTTGGACAAAGTGTCATTTACTTACTTGTGACGAAATTAAGAGAATTACCACTTTAGGTGGCTGCAAGACTTAATCGAATTAAGGGTTAATTGGCGTTAAAACTCGTCTCAATTTCCCCAAAGATCTCTAATCGAAACGAAACAAATGGATAAAAAAAAAAAAGAAATAACAAAATTATACCGTCAAGATTGCGTTTATATAAATTTTAAAAAGACAATTAATAAACAAATTCAGATGCAAATGATTCCATCGTACCGGACGAAGCGTCTCCTCGTCCTCCTCGTCATCGTCGTCGTCGAGAAGAAAAAACGACGAACGAGGGGTTGGAAGCAAAGAGGGAGAAGGGAGCAGAAGCTGGCGCATGCCACAAGTGTGCCCAGCATCGTATCCTATTGGGTTACAACTCGACAATGTGCTCCTCTTGGTCGGCCGGTTTAGTGTTACAACTTCTACAAGCGAGAAGTTGCGCTATGGAAGCCCTAGGCCCACTGCGAAATGGGTGCACATTCCTGGTACCCTCGAGGGCTTGGGACGCGATCGAACGAGACACCTCGAGACGAATTAATCTCGCTACAACTCGTTCCACCTCGTTGCAGCGCTAATTAAGGGCAGCCTTAAAATCCGAGCTCGGGGAAGCGAAAGAACCGAGAGGAGCTTCCCCTTGTGGAAAAAGCTCCTTTTTTTTTCTTTCTGAAAAGAAGAAGAAAGAGCGATGGTTGTACGTGGTTGAAAAGCGTTTGAGCTGTTGTGATTTGGCTAAGGATGGTTTAATATTTAAGATAGTAATTTGAAAAGAGGTAATTTTGGTGAGGTGGTTTTTTTACGTTGATTTTGGGGGTAAAATCATGATTTGTCGATGAAATTTTAGTTAGATTTGATTTGGGAAGTCTTGCGTGTTTTTTTGGTGATTTTTTATGGTTCGTTTCAAAAGTAAAAGAGAAAAATCTTAGAGGAATTTATTGTATAATTTTAAAAAATTTCTATTGGAAATAATTAAGGAAAAAGTAATATAAAAAATATAATAAATAATAAATTTGGCTTTAACAAAATTAAAATTGTTAATAAAAAAGGAATTTGTTGTAAAAAAATTGATTTTTATTAGTAATTACAATATAAAAATTTAATAATAATTAATAATAAAATTTTATAATTTTTATAATATTTAATATAATATAAAAAATTTAATATAATATAATATAAAATTATATATATAATATTTTATAATAATTAAAATTAAGAATTATTGAATGAATTGCGTGTATTTAAACGGAAACATTCGTTCGAACGAAAACATTGTTTCTATTCTGTTTATAATCAGTTTAGTCAAGCTATTCTCAGAAATGTTATTCGTTTAGGAAAATATTCGCTCGAGGCACAAGAAGGTGACGCAGTTTCGTTTCGACTGTCGTACGAATAACATCGCGTTATAATTGCTCCGTAATTATTTCAAAGTACGTATTTTATTAGTAATATTTTAAATTTTCATTCTGTGTG
>NW_006263361.1:871643-876025 GCF_000469605.1 Apis dorsata
GTGTGTGTGTGCGTGTGTGCGTGCGTGCGTGTGTGCGTGCGTGCGTGCGTGTGTGCATGTGTGTGTGTATGCATGCATGTGTTTCATTAAACTAAATATGCAAATATATCTTTAAGATCGTATTTTTTTCATCGAAAAAAACAAAAGACATATAATAATAATAATTTCGCTATACTTTTTTTTCGATTACTCTTTTCCTTTCGCTTTCCAATTCGCTTTCCATTCGACGAATTGAACGACAATATTCTTCAAAGAATCGCCTATATAAATATTTTAATTCTCGAATCGTTAATTACAATCGAGTCACTTTCGATCCATCCGTATTTGAATTGATACGTATTATTTTTATCGTCAGAGACACGGATCAAAAAAGTGACTCGATTCGATCGAGCGAGAGTTAATAATATTTCCTAACGAGAAAAAGAATAAAGAAAAAACGAAGAAGAGAAATTTCGGAAAATCGTAATTACATTGAAATTGATCTCGATCTAAACTCAAATGCCTCTTCCCCTCCTCTCTCTCTCTCCCCCCTCCCCTCCCCCGCCTTTCCCAATCCGTTCCACGGTTAATCGAATTTCGTGAAAAATCATCGTTGCGCCACTCTCCCTTTCAAAACGATCTTGGCTCGATTTCGCGGCGTTACCGTATTATTTCGTCGGTGCTTTAATGCCTCCTGCATCCGTACAATGCAAGTTGGTTACGCAACCGGCCATAAGATAAGAAATCCCGTAGGGCAGTAAAACTCGTAACGTTCCTGATCGCTTTTAGTTTTCCGTTCTTTGGGTTTGCTCGTTTACTACATGCTCGCAAGCATGCTCGATTCTCTCTCTCTCTCTCTCTCTCTCTCGAGGCTTTCGAGAGAGCGTGCCAAAGAGGAGGAAAAGAGGAAAGTCGAAAACGTGAAAAAGAGAAGGACGATATATATATATATCGTACGTGGACAAAGACGCGAGAACAATGAAAGAGAGAGATAGATGGAGGGAGAGAGAAAGAGAGAGAAGGCGTGTTCTTCGGCCCTATCAGATCACACCGAGTTTGCCTTTCGTAGACGGATAATAGATAGTAGTAGCCAGCGGGAAAAAAGATGGAGCGGAACGAAAAATTTCGACCATTTTTAAGGGTTCTTGATAAGGAAAGTAAGGAAAAGAATTCGTGTCAGGGGTAGGGGAGAGGGAGAGAAAGAGGGGGAGAAGAAGTTTTGAAAAACTTTGTCGCGCAAAAAAAAAAAAAAAAAAACGAAACGAAGAAAGAATCTTTTAAAGCAGAAACACGAATCTTTTAAAGTAGCACGATGTGAAAAGGATCGAATTTTATTTATTCTCGAAGACAAAGAAAAAAGAAAAGGGAGATTCAATTTTATATCCGTGAATGAGTTTACTTAGACACTTGTTGTTTGACGAGATGTTCGGATAAACGAAAGAACTTTTTCCTTCTTCTTTTTCCATTCTTTTTCCATAATATTTCCTTCGATGATTTTCTTCCAACTTTTGCGAAAAAAAAAAGACTCCGTCGCAAGAGGAGGACGAGAAACGATCCGCGAAAGAGAGGAAAAGTGAGGACAAAGCGGAAGGAAGGGTCGAGTTATTTTTCTCGAAATGGAGAAAAGAAAAGGGAGGAGGGAGGAGGGAGGATGGAAGGATTGGATGGATCTGGACGGCGTGTCGCGTGCAATTGTTACCGAACGGAGGCAGCGTGGCTGCCCTCAACAGAATCGGATCCAATGAAGTCAATACGGACAATAGCCCGATAAGTAGATAATAATGCATAATATAATAAGAGAGAACCGACTGGTTGGTAGCGTACGCGAGCCGTTGTGTTGGTAGCACGCGCCACATTGAGCCGGCAATTCAAGTTGCTTGAGAGCGGTCTTTAACGACTCCTTTCTACGCGGCTAAGACTCCGCCTGCCGCACAATGCCGTTTCTTAAATTTTATCGTTACTCTCGTTGACCGGTGCCAGTGGATTTATGTAACGCGCGGCCTTAACTACGTTTGATAAGCCTAATCGACTCTCGAGCTCTGAACCCATTTTCTTTTCTTCCTAATTTTCTTTTCTTTTTTTTTTTTTTTTTTTTTTTTTTTTTTTTCCTCGTGGCTTTTGTTCGATCTTCATCGAAAACTTTGCCCTCGATATCTGAGTATTACAAAATGGAAAGTAAAATTTTTTTTTTTTTTCTTTTTTTTATTCCTCGTGGCCTTTGTTCGATCTTCATCGAAAACTTTGACCTCGATATCTGAGTATTACAAAATGGAAAGTAGAAATTTTTCTTCTCTTCCTAGTTTTCTTTCTTTTTTGATTTTCATCTGGAAATTTTAAACTCGATTTTTTACGAATTCTTTTTGATAAATTTTTCTTTTCTTTTTTTTTTTTATTCCTTCGTTTTCATTCGGAAACTTTGAACCCGTTTCTGAACACGTATTCTCTTTCCATAGAAATTTTAAAATATTGCAAAAATTTGGATTATATCAAAATATAAAAGTACACAAGTGTCCACGAAAGCGTAAACAGTTATTTTTTAAGCCTCGAGGAGATGAATTTTGGTTAATCAAGGAAGCTTTGACGTGCAGAGTGCGTTAACGGGTAGTTTAATTGGATCATAATCGCGTCTCGTTTGATCACCGAAGTTAAGCTGCGTTCGACACGGCTTTAGCGTTTACATCGTGTTGTAAGCTAGTGTCGGATAATTCGTAAGCTTCCTGCAACGGTATCGAATCATCCGGCATCATAGACACTACCTGAAGATAATCGAATAGAAATAGTGAATTCTTATTCGTATTCAGAAAAATTAATATACGTTCTCGAAGAATTTTTATGCCGAAACGAAACGAGGCTCGAGATAGATACAAATTCGATAGAAAACGAGGAGTTTCGTTATCGATAGACACGTTCCAGCTCGTCTATCCTCGTAGACCAGTTCAGTCGCCTCTAACAACCCATAACTCGTCACCCTCGTGTTCTCCTATGTACCGACTTTATTTACATTGCTCCCAGTACATCCATACCCTGTATCTCGTGTATTTTCCCTTCCCTGCTTGTTCTTCCTCCCACTACACTCGCTTTCCTTTTCCTCCTCCTTCGTCCTCTTCCTTCGTGTCGCATTATACCGATCGTGTTTCCTTTAAATAAAATCGTACAACCCTTATCTACTCGAATAAACCTTACTTCAATAGAAATAAATAAATCTTACATATTCAATCCAAATTCAACTATAATTTGAATCAATTTTTATCTCGTTGCATCTGTCAATTTCTTCCTCCCCAACATCCAAACCAAGATCACTCCGATTGATTACGATCTCCTCTCGATCCTCTCCTCCGAACAGAGAAATCGCAAGCCAAAGAAGAGACGCGGCAGCAAGAAACAACGCATATAATAAAGAGAGCAACACAAGAGAGAGAAAGGGAGAGAAAAAGATGATAAAAAGCGCAATTACAAACTAAAATAATCTGTAATCAACTTTTGGACGAAATGGAAGAAAAGAAGTGGGAGGAAACATAAAAGAAACATGGTGACGTTTGATCGGGGAAACCTATGATAAAAAAAAAAAGAAAACGAGAAAAGAAACGAAATACAGAGAGAGAAACGAAGTTGGATACATAGAGGAAATGGAGAAAACGAATAGAGGACGGAGAGGAGCCGGTGGTTGTTGGGAACTAGGCGAGAGGGAAGGAAGGAGATGCAGAGATTACCATATAATGGTGGCCCGAGGGCGCATAAGCTGCGCCACGACGTAATTCCTTCGTCCCTTTTCAACGAACGGTGGCAACCGTTGTACGTATATACACGCGTACGTTACACAAGAGGATGGTCGTCCCATCCTCGTCCCTCGAGCACGACCCGTCTCTCCGATTCCCTTACCCTCCCGACGTTCCCCGGAGAACTTGTTGCGAGCCCCGCGCGTTGCGTTGTCAAGTCAGTCAAACGTAATCCACCTACTTACCCCCCTCTCCCTCCAAGAGATAATTTTCCTACTACGCCGCCGCGAATCGAAAGCCACGCGCGATTTCGAGCGCGATACAACCGACGCTGAAATCGATGATCGAGTCGATCTCGAGAGGGGAAATCTCGAGGATCGGAAGCGAATGGCGTTGGAAGGCGATGAGCTCGCAAAGGTTAAGCTCACAGATATGGGTTCCAAGAAGGAAATCATGAGATCGAAAAGGAAGACGAAAGAGGAGGGACGGGTATTGCGTACACGCCGATCGGAGGATCCCGATCGCGTGGGAGTGCGTCCCCTCCGCGGAGGAGCTTGAGTTACGTCTCACATTTTGACGTGTTGAGGCAGCACGTGACTCGTGTATTTACGAACGGTGGGCAGAGGCGGGCGGAGGCGCGCGAGGAGAGGAAGCCGCGCACACGCACGTGCACGCACATCGGTCGCG
>NW_006263361.1:876668-878805 GCF_000469605.1 Apis dorsata
TACGAGGAGGCAATGAACTTCACCTCTGCTCGCGTACGACGACGAGCGACGACGACGACGACGACAACGGCAACGACAACGGCAACGAGGACGATGCGGCTTTTACGTGTGTATAATGGGCCATGTTTATGCCCCTCGGAGCGGTATATACTCCGGTGTACGTGTATATATATATACGTATGCGCCGCGTATCCTGAACGTCTATACGCGTACTTTTCAACGTTTAACCTGCCCACGAACTTGCTATCGACCTGCTATCGAAAGTCTCGGAGATCACGTCTCTTGCGAAATCCTTTAAAAATTTCTTTAAGTATCTCGTTAAAAAGGGGTCTCGTAATTCGTAATTTATCTCTCGATGAATTAAGCTTCTTAAATATCGGCATCCATTATTCGACGTACAGCGGCACGTTTGCAAAATTCGACGGTAATCCGAACTCGATGGACGTTTCTTTGGCGCGAATTGCTTTCGTTCTTTAATTACCCGTAACCCGGGCCACGGATCGGCACCGATTTCGTCGAAATCCTCGAGACCGTGACGAAGATTTTACGAGAGGAAGTGCGTCGCATCGGCTGGCCACTCGTCTCGAAAGTGGCGAAGAAAAAGAAAGTGGCGAACGAACGGTTAAGAGATAACTCGGTGACTCGGTTGCGCATTGAAACATTGAGCGGATGGAAAAGCGGGAGGAAGGGGGAGAGGGCGATGGATCGATAAGAAAAAACAATCGATCAGCTCGTAACTCGTCATCCATCGACCGCTGGAACGGTCAGTGGAGCGAGCGTGTTCGCCTGCCGCGCACGGTCACACTGTACCGTGCAATTTTCTTAAGTCCGGCCACTTATTCTCATTTACGTTCACGTTTACATCATCGAGGCAGTAAAGTGTTACTGCTAGCGCACAGGTGCGCCCTGCTTTTTCTTTTTATCCTCTCCGTTGGTTGGTTGGTTGGTTGGTTGGTCGGTTGGTTGGTCGACCGACCGGTCGGTCGGTCGGTCGGTCGGTCGGTGGTTGCTCGCCTCGGTTGCTTCGGCCTTTTTGTTCGTGGTCTACGGGCACCTAACGAGTCAGGGGCCTGTCATTATCCGCTCTTGCTACCTCCCTGGCCCCTAGCTCCTGCTCTCTATCTCTACGCGAGCAGATTATCCTGGAAACTTATTGCGGTAAACTCGGACAATAACGATGGAATCGAATGCGTTTGCTCCATCAGGCCACTGATCTCTCTCTTTCTGTCTCTCTCTATCTCTCTCTCTCTCGCGGCCTTTTTCGTAGTTCGATTCTTCCCGTGCCAATTGCCTCCCTGCGAGGCTCGATTTGTCGCGTGGCCGTTCGGGATCCTCGCTTCTTTCTTCCCCACGCCCGGTTACCGAGAAACGTTTCAAGAAAGAAGGTAGCAACACGAGAAAGTTCTCCTTCCCGCTCTCAATTTCTTCATCCTGGCTTCTGATCGATCCTAGAAACGGTTTCTTCTTCCTCTTTCCTACTCGTCCGCGGGCAAAATACGAGTCAATTACGCTTCTTGGATCATGGAATTATAGGATCATCTAAAATTTACGATATTTTCTTTCTTTTTAATAATAGAATCTTAAAGAATTTTTTTTTTTTTTTAGATTCGCGTCTTTTGAATACTCGAGAAATCCAATAAACATCCGCAGTTTGATCATTGACACACGTATTGCGAGACCGTCGAAAAGGATCGATAAGACATACACGTCGAAAAAAACGATGGAGGCAAGATTACAACGACGTTTAACGATAAAATTTAATCGCCGCTCGTCATCGAACAAGTTTCGCGCCTCATCGTGCGACCGGACCTTGCTCAACATCAAACCTACATCGAATAAAAGTACAACGTCATCGTACCACTTTTTTTCCCCCCTCCCTCCTTTTATTTTATTTTCATTTCTTTCTTCTTTTTCTCTTTTTTTTTGATCACGGCCGATCGGCTACGCGGAAATAATTACGGTTCGATAAAGCGCGCCGATAAAAGTGCGCGGTAATAGCCCTAGCTCTCATCTCTAACGGGAACTAGTTTACCAAGAGGTGTATCTTCCTCGTACTGCGTTATTAATCGGCGCAACTCTGGTACGCGCCAACTCGCCCCTCCCTCGTGGGGAGGGGGAGAGAAAAAAAAAAAAGAAA
>NW_006263361.1:878975-883840 GCF_000469605.1 Apis dorsata
AGAGCTGCAACAAGAGAATCCGTCGTCCACGGTCGCCTGTCCTTTTTAACGATCTATTAACGTTCGACCCTCGATCGTGGCTTATTTCACAGAAAATTACACGCGACCGGCCGCGCTTCCGCGTGCGCGCGCTTACGCAACGCCGCAGTAAATCCGCAGTAAATTGCATCGGGAGGGCGGGTATCGAGCTCGACCTGAAAAGTGGAAAGAAAGAAAGAAGGGGAAGGAAGGAAAAAGTTAGTCCAATTACTAATCGCTGCTCGGATTGCACGCACGCGTTCGACCTATGGCTAATTGTAAATATCATTATCGAGCTCCCTTCTTTCTCTCTCCCGAGGGTTATCTAAGGTGGAAACGATCACCGTTCAAGAAAGAAACGGTGCAACGGTGAATGGGCTCGTAATTTCGAAAAGTCACCCGGCCGTGGTTGGATTAAGGCGACGCTGAGCGGAGGGAACTCGTGTACGCGCCTCGAGCGAATCACGAGATCTCTCTCTCTCTCTCTTTCTTTTTCGTCGTCCAATTATCGCGGCCAAGCGCCAACTACCGACCAACGGCTCGCGACCAATAGTAAATAATAGTAAATAATGGGAAGAAAGGGTTGGCGGCGATCATCCACGTGGCTGGGCATCCGACGGAATCAAGGTTAGGATTAGACGCGTTATCTCTCGCTGTCATTCGACAATGGCCACTCCATTAACACCAAGGATGCGTGTTTATTGTGTGCTTCTGCTTGTAGGATAAAGAGCGATGGTTTAAATGGACGCGTTTTAAGATCCAGTGAAGGACAGTGTTAAGTGGAAATTCGAAAGTCTTGGTGAGTTGGAGGATATATGCGCGTTTGGGGAATTAGTTTGGGGAGAGTGATGTAAGTTGGTAACGATTATCGAGTAACGTTGCAAAATAGAAGTTGGTTTTATATAAATATCGACGAGGAAGTAGCAATTGGTGTAATTGGTAGGTTTATACGGTAGAAATCCATCAATCATTCTTGCCATTTTTAAATTTTCGTTCAAATAATTCAGATAAATTAACCTGATCATACTCGTATAACTCTTTCTTTATTTATTATTGGTAATGACTGGTTATATTATATGTTTCCGTTTCTTTTCTTTCTTTGTGAGTCATTTAGTTCTAAGTTAACGAAAATTCATCCCAGTAAATGTTTACGCATTTAAATGTGTCACAAAAATGCGTAACGTGTAAGAAACACGAAACTATTCAAACTATATCTGATAAATTGCTGATCTTGGATGATGAAATTTAGACTGCGATTGCATTCAATCTGAACTTAGTTTGGTTTTTCATGGAAACGAAATTTTTATTCGCCAAAAATTTATCTTGGACGATGAGACTTGAATTAAGATTGATATTAAATATGATTTAAATATCGTAAATAATGTAATGAGAGACGGAGAAGAACGAAGGACAAATTTTTATTCGATCATCCTTGTTTATTAACGTTTCTAATTAAACAATTATCACGCGAGATCTGTTCGGCAAAGTTTGAATTTTTACCTTGGATTCTCGAAGAGGATCGGGCCCGCTATTTTTACGGCGAAAACAACATCGAGTCATCGAACCCCGACGTACGAAGCAGCCTTGAGACTTTCGTCACCGGGGGGCACGGCCTCTTAATACCTGACGTAACCGCACGAACCGCATCGGAAAGAGGGACGAGGAGGAGTGGCGTGGGTGCACGGTCTGTGCGCATACACGTGCACGTACGCGTATTCGAGCGATATTTATGGCGCAAGCGACACGCGGATGGAAACGAATGCCCAGGATTCTCGGATGTTTCCCCGATAATCGCCCATTCGTTGCGCGAGTCCGCACGTGCGTTCTTACACTTGGATTATCCTCGATCTCGATCGAAATTTCTAAGAAAAACTTCCTCTCGATACATTAGACAATATCTTTACGAGATTTAAGGATTCTACCATGAATTGAAAGTAAACAAAAAATTTTCCTTTTATCAAATCCGAATCGTACGATAAATGTAAATTACCTAAAAGCTTTGAAATTCTATTTTAAAATCATCCAAGACCTATCATTACATTACGATATTTAAATCATATTTAAATCAATTATAATCCAAATCTCATCGTGCAAGATAAATTTTTAATCGATCAAAATTTCGTTTCCACGAAAAACCGAAGTTCAAATTG
Source organism: Apis dorsata (assembly GCF_000469605.1). Lineage (NCBI taxonomy): Eukaryota > Metazoa > Arthropoda > Insecta > Hymenoptera > Apidae > Apis > Apis dorsata. Next base: position 881,144 of record NW_006263361.1, read on the forward strand.
AATGGCCAAATTCCAAGATCGTTGATTCCTTTCGACCAAGAAAGCTAAACCCGAGTCGAGATGAAGATCGCGGATCAAACTGTCCAAGAGCATCGTCCGAATCGTCCTCGAAGCGTACACCTCGCGAGGAGAGATCCGAATCGCGGTTTCGAAGAGCCGTCGTGGCGCGATGGGTGTGTGTAACCTCTGCGTTGGATCGCGCGTAACCCCGTGTCCGCGCGGCGGAGAGGCGGAGGAAAGATGGAGAGGAACGAAGGACAGAAGAGCCGCGGTGTTCCGGACGATACGAAGAGGGGAGGGGGGGGGGAAGAGGGCCCGTTCCCCCTCCCCCTCCCCCCGTTCGGTGTTGGAGTCGGTGTCACGGTGTGGTGTTGGTGTCGACGAGCCGCGTGGGTAACCGGTTTGGCGGGTCCTGCAGTTGCAACGCACGCACGTGTACGTATCGGCGCGAGTCGTGCACGCACACACACACCTGTAAAGCCTGCAGCGTGTGTCCAGCGGCGGAGGATCCACCGAACCCAGCGTATTATACAGGCCGAGATACTGGTCTAAATATAGCGACGCATTTACATACCTAAAGACCAGGGCTGGATTAATGTGTAGGCGAAACGGACAGCTGTCCCCTTTCTCCGTCTCCTCGTCTTCTCGTCCCCCCCCCCCCCTCCTCGAGGGGGCTGGATCGGGTTTTCGACAATCGAACCGGAGGAGGGAGGGAGACTATTTTCTTCCTGGCGACAGGTAATTCTGAATTTCGAAACTTGAACGAAGAGGATGTATAGTTTTAACTTAGTTTAATGTTTTTCAAGTGTTGAAAGTGTAAAAATTGAGAAGTATCAGAAGTAAAGAAAATATTAGTGTTGTTTGAAGTTATCGTTTAAACGGAGTTTTGTTTCGTGATCGTGATATTGAATTAAATTTGATCGTTTCGTGTTTTTCAATTCTTTCGAATTCGAAGAGACAAGAATGTTTTTTTTCTTTCTTTCTTTCTTTTCTCTGTTTTTCTTTTAATTCGTGATAACTATCGGCAAAACTGAAATCGAACGATCCATCCGTGTTTCAGACGATCCTGGTCGGACACGGGATGATCCGGGACGAACGAGAGATTTTCGAGAGAGATTAGAAGTTGGAGCGATGCTTCTGGAGTTCGGGACCGATCCCCTTCGGAACCGGCCCTGTCGATGTCGATACGCCACGCTTCATCCCCCGCGGATAATCGTTCTTGCACGGCCGGATAAAACCGGACGCGCGGCTACCGAATCCATCGATCGGCCCGAATCTCTAACGATCGATTAAAAAAAAACAAAATCGATATCGAGTCGATCTGTCGAATAATAATAACCGAATAATTCCCTTGCTACAAACAATTCACGATCAATCCTCTCGATCGTCTTTTCTCCCCGATTCACTCTCCCCTTCCCCCTAAAACTATCCCACTTTTCCATTAACCTTCTCCTTAGCACAACTTGGTGTGACTCGTACAATTTTCCCCAGATCCAGATCGAGCGTTGGGCACAGAAGTCTGTGGAAGCGGGCTAAGGATTCACTTTCTCGGCCCTCGGAGTCGGGGGAAATAAATGATGAGCTTGACAGGTCCGCTCGTAACAGAAGAGGAGGAGGAGGAGGAGGAGAAGGAAGAAGGGACGAAAGAGGAGAGGGAAGGCGAGAAGGAAGGTGAGATCGGGACGAGGCGGGCTTCGAACGAGGAGAGCCAGATATCCTCCCCCTCCTCCCTTCCCTCCGCCATCCCTCTTCCCATCTCGAAACAAATTATCAACGCATCAAATATAACTTAGCTCGGCTACCGTATTCTTAAGCCGTCCCCCTCCCCCTCGCTTCTCCGAGGCCGTCTTTATTATTTCTTATTTACTCGTCTGGTTTTATTGGCGGGCACCAGAGCTCTCTCTTTCTCTCGCCTCGGCCCGCCACTTTTAATTGGCCGTTCGTACGTGCCACCGATGATTCGGTGCTTCAACGAGTTTACACGCGACTCGATCGTTAACGACATCCTCTCTGCTATCTCGTTCGAGCGGATATCTACAACGGTTTTCGAACAGTTCTCCTTCTCCTCCTCCTTTTTCTTTTATCTTTTATCTTTCTTCCTTTTTTTTCTCCGTCTCCGTATAAGCAAGATCGATCGCAAGAATATTCTATTAGCCTCTGACCCTAAAAAAAAACTATTCGAGAAAGTCTTCCTAGAAGCCTCCTCTTCTGATGCACGTTCGTTGCTCGTTTAACCGATGGCCGCGATCGTTCCACCTAGGTATACGAACGTATACCTTCCACCGCATCAGTATTCCAGTCCCATTTCTCGTTAACGAATGCTTATCCAGCAGCGATTTTATTTATAACGCGCGGCCGGCATCGAGGCGACCCTGATCTTTGAGCGACAATGAAAATTACCGCGTACTGCACTTACCGCGCATCCTTGCTTCGTTTTCCCAACCGTGCAAACGTCCAACGGATTTATTCGACGCGCGTTACAGAAATTAGCCGGCAACTCCTCTCTCGATCCCGTTCCCGTTCGTTTATCGACCATCGACTCGCTCCGTTTCCAGGCAAACAAATATGGAACGAGTCGTGTCGCCGTCGGGATCGTCGAATTCCCATTCGTGGCGCAATAACGGCACCGTTATACACCTCTTCCAACCCGGAACGGAACGACGGTCAACAAACGCGCCACGCGCTTCTCCTCGGGGG
>NW_006263361.1:884054-892576 GCF_000469605.1 Apis dorsata
TTGGACGTCTAATCTTTCTTTCTCCCTGCCATGGGAAGAGGCATCGTGGAAAGAGCTTTCGACCGGAGTTGCTTTCGACTCGAGACGGCGATTTCCGCCGCCAATAAAAACCTCGCTCGCGCATAATTTAGCGCTCTGTAGGGTAATACAACCCCACCCAGAGCGGAACCACCGTGCTGCAACCCCGCAGCACGAGAAACGCGGCCGAGGAGCAACGATAAACGCTAACTCTCTGGATATTGGAACGATGCCAGCCGTGGTGCCTTCGTTCATAAATCCGCGCACGTCCCGCGCCACTACTCAGTCGACCGAATGCAATCGTGATTTCGCCTCTCTAAAGAGAGAGAGAGAAAAAAAAAGAAAAGGCACAACTTCTCGCTTGGAGTTGGAGTTGGAGTTGTGCTCCAGGTGACGTGGAGAGATCACGAGTTTAGAGAGGAGATTAGGTGGTTGGAATCGGAGAAAGTTTCGGGCAAAGATTCGGGAGGGAAACGGAAGAGGGGTGGGTTTGGGTCTTTTTGGAGATATTTCGGGCGAGAGAAAGGAAGGGAGAACGGGTGCTGGGAGAATGATGGATTAGCAGGCGGATTTAGGGAGAAGATTGTGGGGGAGGAGGGGAGGGGACGAGGGAAAGTTTTGCTATTCGTCGTCGTGGCTGAGGAATGAGATTATATTTGGGGATTAGGGTTAACGTGGAGTTATTAACTTTGATACGTAGCTTATTTGTAGCGTGCCCTATTGTTCGTGAATTGCCAAGGTCATTTGTAATCTGGAACGCGACGAATGTTGAATTGAAGGGTTAGGGTCTTCGATCTTCGAGAATGATAGTGTCAGGTTGACAATTTTCTTGGAATTCTCTATTACTCTATCTATTGGTTTTAAATATAACTTACTCGCAAAACGCACAAGATAGCTTTTATTATCATTCAAAGAACCGATTTTATTATGGAAATTCGTTGAGTCATTCTATTTATGTATTATCGTACAAGAATAATCAACTTAATTAAGAAACACGAGGAACTCTTAGAAAGAGAAAAACTGTGTGTTTCGATTTAACATCGAGAGTTCGTAATCGTGATCAGCAACGAAAAAAGTTTTTAAGATAACCTGATATAAAATTCTCCTTAAAAGAAAATCAAGATGAGAGGATTCCAAAGGATATTCGACACGAGTCAAACGATTCTCAAAAACTTTCATCTCTCATCAAAAAGAAATCGATCTTCGAAAGACACCAACGTGCAGAACGTCAAAAAAAGAAAATCAAGATGAGAAGATTCCAAAAGATATTCGACACGATTGTCAAAAACTCTCATCTCCATATTCTCAAAAATCTCGAGAAAAAGAAAAATCGATCTTCGAAAGATACGAACGTCAAAAAAAGAAAATCAAGATGAGAGGATTCCAAGGAATATTCGACACGAGTCAAACGATTCTCAAAAATTTTCATCTCCATATTCTGAAAAATCTCGAGAAAAAGAAAAATCGATCTTCGAAAGACACGAACGTGCGGAACGTCAAAAAAAGAAAATCAAGATGAGAGGATTCCAAGGGATATTTGGCACGGGGCGAACGATGTCAAGAGCAGAGACGCAGAGCGGTGCAAAAGGAAATTTTCCAGTGGAAATCTTGCTCCACTCTTGGCAGCCGACCTTTACGAGATTCTTGCAGCGCGCGAGGTTAATGGCGCAGGAAAGACGCTATAGTCGCCGGCGTCTCCGGCCTCTTTTACGAAGTGGATTACAAGTTCGACGGACACGTTTGGTCGGAACGAAAGCGTGGGCTACGTTTGGCCAACGTCCAAACCCGTATCGCGACGGAGACCTCCTTATCTGAGAGCCGAGAAGCGTTATCGTGGCTCGGTCTGCTTTGCGACACGCCTTCCACGGAATCGTATTATAGCTGGTCGGGCAAGGCCGAGGTGACGATCGTTTCCGATCCATACGTCGCGTTATTGCGGCCTGCTAACTGTGCATGGAATATTAAAAGTCCTGTCCCCTGCGTTAGAGCTGCCTTAGAGACGGTGAGACGCATCCTTCGTGGAAGGATTAAGCAAGCGGCGGCCATGAACGCTCGACGAACGAGATATTGCGTCTCCCAACAAGTTACACCGTTCGTTGCTCGATTGTGCGGTCAAGTCGATGAACAATTCGATCGATAGGATGATTGTGTACGGTGATGAAACATTTTAGAACTTTTTTTTATCCAGAATTGCATTGGATAAGTTTGGGAAGCGGAAGATTCTTCGAATATTATTTCGATCGATAAACGAATAAATTTATAGAGAATCTATAATATTGTCGAAAGTAATAGGAAGATATAAGATTTGGAAAAGAGAATTTTTACATTTTGACATTTGTTGGAATGTGAATACGACCAACATCAATTTTACATTTTAAATTTAATTTGTGATAAAACATTTATATATATATCATTGCGTGTAGAGATAATAAATTCGTTCACTTTTTATTTTACCTCGAAAACTGTTGAAAATTTTCGAACGTATATAATCGTCTCGAAAGTTTTATATCGTATAACAAGAGGATCTTTTCGAACCCGGCCACCACATGGAGTTCCGGTTCTTACGCAATCCGCGCGTGTAGTTTCGCATGCATAAGTCGCGGTGCTCGAAGCAGCGCGTGAGGGGTAGGAGGGGAAAGAGGGAAAGGAGGACGGAGGAAGGAAGGAAAGAAAGAAGGAAAGAAAGAATCGCATGCACGCACGCGTACCGACGCCAGAAAAGTTTTAATGACGGCCCTTCCCCATTATGCACGCGATAGTCGCGCTTTTTTCCCCTCCCCCTCCCCCCTTGCCGATGCTCCTCAAATAGAGGGACGCGCAAGAAAAACGATCGAGCTTCCTCGATCGTCCCCGCTCGACACAGATCATCCTTCCCCTCGTTTCTATTCTCGGACGAAAAATCGTGGAAACGGGGCCACGTTTCGAAACTCTCAGCAATTAGAGCTCGATTAGGATTAAAGTTTCGATCCAATCTTTTCGATATCTTGATTTCTTTTTTTTTTTTAATTCAGAAATCAAATTTTGATCAAATCTTCGTACCGATAATCGATCAACGTCACCGCAAAATACTCGCGGTCCATCGACTCCTCCCCTCCCCCTCGCAAAGCGAATCTCCGCAACCCCGCATCGTAAACAAAACAATCGAGCCTCGACCAAACCACAATTCGATCGTTCCGCGTCACGGTCGGTGAATCGCGCGACAATATTTGTCCTGGCGCGAAATCCCGGCTCCGGAGGGGGGAGGGGAGGGGAGAGAAGCGTAATTTTAATCGCGGCCTCGCTTTCGTCCACAACGAAGTCTAATGCCCAACGCGTCTAATTGGTCGATCGATTGGACAAATCGTTGGTAATCCGGCCGCGTAAGCTCTTTTTCCTCCGCAAAAAAAAAAAAAAAAAAAAAAAAACCGCTTCGCGCTCTCTCCCTCCCTAACATTTGCTCGCGTTCGTGATAAAAATCGCGTCGAGTCGCGTGCGCGTTTTTTTTTTTTTTACGATTTCCACCAACTTCGAAAAAACACGCTCGATTCACGGGAGGGGTGGCCAACCCCTCCAAACTATTCCCCGGAATTCTATCTACGATATAATTGTATGGAATAGAAAGGAGAAAGGCGAAAAAAAAAGGGCAAGGATTGGGGGAGGGAAAAAAGGAAAAGTAAAAAAAAAAGAGAGAAACGACAAGGGGGCGAAGCGATATCGTCCTCGATCACGATACTCTAGCCAGACGTGCGGATCTGATATCCGTCGATCGCGATAAACGAGCGGGCGAACGAGAGATCGAATCTCGGATATCGCGCGATTTAATGGCAATTACCGGGCGGGCGTAGCCGACAAATTGGAACAAATACGGGCGGGGAAGCCGAGAGAAGGTGGTAGGCGCGCGCGTGGTGGAAGGTGGGCCGTAATTATGGTACACCTGGGAGGGGGAGGCGAAGAAGGGCCTTGAAATTTTTCGATACCGGAGCCCACCGGTGGCACCGGTAACTCTGGTTTCTGGCTCCCTCCCTTCCCGAGAACACGAGACTAGGTCAAGTCTACGTGACTTGACCGCACGAAGGACAAGTCGTACTTGTCCCGCGGCCGACCGCCGACTTACGACTTGCCGCGTTACGACGGCCACGAAAGTAAAAGCCCGAGCGGGCGAACGGGCCACCGATCATCTCTCGCGACGCGCACCGCCGCCGCCGCCACCGCCGCCGCCTCCTTCGAGAGGCTACCTTTCTCGGGGCACACGGCACGCTCCCTCCCCCTGGTCGTGCGGGACAGGTTCTTGGCAAGGCTCGCGATCGCGATACCGGTCCTCGGATGGATGAAATATCGAGGTGAACTCGTTCAACGTCGATTCCGTCGGGTTTGATAAAATTATGTAAATGGGGGGAATGTCGCGCGAATGAAGAAGAGAGTCGACGGTTTGTAGGATAGTTTGTTTCGGGTGTGAATTCTTTTTTTCAGAATTGTACCGATTTTTGGATGGAATCAAGATAGAATCAAGTTGTTCGTAGCTTATCTCAGAAGGCAATATTTCGAGTGCAATGCATTTTTGAAAATCTTGTGGATTGATCGATGGATTATCGTAGTTGTGGTACAAAATAGGTTTTGAATAGGATCGAATTAATTTTGAGTAATTAGTTCATACTATGCATTTTATTACATACGATAATCTCACGTTGGCCTCTTACGTCAGAGTGAAAAGAAGTTTTATATGTATATGTATAGTTGATGCTGAGTTATTCTCGATGACACTGCACAAAAGAATCTTTTCTCGAAAGATTCCAAGTAGCACTTGAGACGTAGGCAAGTGGACAATGGACTTGGAATATGGTGAATACAAGGAAGAAGTTTGTCGCATTTACGTATGTTCTCTACGTCCAAGGGAATCAATTATTCAGCGCGCGTAAACCGTCTCCCACGAAGGTTTCAATTACACGACGATTCGTAACGATATTACACTTAACGTTGGCGACCAGAACAAATGCCAGACTGATCTTTTACGAGGACAAGGAGAGCGACGCAACGACGATCGAACGGCATCGTGACTCGATTCGAGCGCGTTTAACAGGTCTAATGAACACTTAGCGTTTAACATAAAACAACAAACGACTCGTGCCTAGATTAGACAAGCAACCTATACGGCAAATTGCGTCCCCTTGTCTCCTCTCTTCTGCACTTCTGATTTTTTGCTAGACACGGTCTAACGCGATCGGAATGCGAAACACAAGTGGAACCTCTCTATATCCGTTGCCAAAAGTTTTTTACTGCACGATTTATTTTTTTTTTTTTTTTTACTATCGTCGTTTCTTAAATCTCTACAAACTCGATTATTCCTTGTTTAGTAAAATTCGTCTGATTTGATATTCTTCCGAAACGAATAGATAAAAAATATTAAGGAAAGAATATATATATGTAGAACGAAAATGTATAAAACAAATTTTATCTGGAATATTAGATAACTTAATTAGAATTTAATAAAGTACAATTATTCGAATAGAATATATAATATTCAGAAACCGAACGATTTATCTCTCGTTGAAGTTGATTAATTCGTCTTCTGCGTGATTTCTGATCTTTCGATTCACGATGAAGGGAGGGGAAAAAAATTGAGAGATTTCAAATTCAGATCAATGTTCAGCATCGAGCGGCTTCGAAGACCGGAGTTCTTCTATTCAGAATGGAACACGTCGAGGTATCGAAACCTCGGAGGCAGTTAATTAAGATTAGCTCAATTATACGCGTTTAACCCACTTTCGCCTTGGTTGCGCAAAATCGTTCAACGATCTGAAACACTGCGACAGATGCTAATAACGATTTCCACCGGTTTTATAATAAGAGCAGCCGGCAAAAACCGCGCAACCGACCGACGGCCGGCTTCGCCGCACACGAACGCTCTCGCGTACTCTGCTGCCTAATGAGCAGCAATTAATCTCACAATTCGAACGTATGTATTTATTAAACAACCTCGGGGTGACGATCGCGACGAGGAATCATTCGTGGCTACGATGACTCATCATCATCGTGACTTTTATTCCTTTAACGATCCCGTCTTAACGATCAACCCTTTCCACGCTTATATATCTCGAAGAAATATTTACTTAAGCATTGTAGGGATTATTTCAATTTCTTCTTCTGCCCATTGAAACGGGTTATTTCATTTATACGGACGGAACGTTTGTTTACCTTATCGACACGAAAGGAGGAGTAGCCAAGTTATAAGAATGGAAATATTATTCTAAAGAAACAATTTGAACATTGACAAGATGGCAGACAAATGGAAGAATTAATATATCTTTTCATATATATCGTTCCAATAATTATAATATAATCAATCCTCAACGTTTCGTTCAACGCGAGACTCGTGACGCGACGTTTAATATCGAGCCACTCGTGGGTCGAATTTTCGCGTCGCAATTTTCAAATGCTGTTGACTCGAAAAAAAAAAAAAAGAAGAAGAAGAGGATGGCCACGAAAGAGTTAAGAAGGAAGGGGCGGTCACGAATCAGCGTGAGAACGTGTTCATTGGAAACGAGGAAGATTACGAAGTGCGGTTCGAGGGCTCGTTGAAATCGATGAGAGAGAGAGCAGCACCGCTTAAAAATAGTCGTTCGAACGCGATAGTCGTTTAAACGAAACAGCAGGGAAGGCTGAAATGAGCCAAGATAACGGTGCATCGGAGACAGTATCTGGTTCAAGGGCTGTGTGCACTGCGCGCTTTTAAGAAAGTCTTCGACCTCGCGAGAGACGTAGATCGTAGAGAGTTCAACGATGATATAGGATGATTCGATCGATCTTTCGTCGTTGATCGAGATTTTAATTTTTCATTGTCGATCAATATTTATTTTCGTTCGAAGAGAGATTAAGAATATTCAAAATTCGTAGAGCACAATAAAATTTTTGATAATAAAACAGCGCTTTCCAAGTTTCGATTTCTTCGCGTTAAAATCGAAGACGTCTCAGAATTATTGTCGATTCAGGAGGATTAAATGCATAGATCGAACAGGACAGAAGCTTAAAAAATTAGAAAATTCAATAGAATCGAATCACGCAACGATCGAAACAAAGCAAAACCGGAATCATCGGTTCGAGCGCGATTTTTCTGAAAAAAAAAGAAGAAGAAGAAGAAGAAGAAGAAAAGGGGGAAAAAAAGAAGAAGAAAGAGAGGATCACGTGACTGGTGAAACAAAAACGAAGGCGCATAACCTCGCGACACGAGCACCTCGATGGCACGAGTCCGGCGATCTCGGGTTGGGAGAGGGTGGGAGGACATTGGAGAGGGCACACACGACGTGCAAGCAGCGAAGGAGGAGGAAGGAGGGGCGGCAAGCCCCGACCATACGTTTGAGTTGGTTGACCCGGCTCGGCCACGTTCCTACCTTCACCTCAACTTCGTCCTAAGGAATAGCCTTCACGCTTGCGATTTCATTCCACGCGACCGCGCTGCTTTTATTCCTGGATTGACCCCGCTCCGCCTCCGCTCCTCTCGATAATTGATAGATCGAAAATAGGATCGATCTGTTCAAATCATGAAAATTTATTTATTTATCTTTATTATTTACCCATTATAACCGCTACAAATACCAAAGTATTTTTTAATAATCGCTAAAATAAAATCTACTTATAATAGGATTGATCATCAATTTTTCATCGACCACACCATTTAACGAGAGAAATTTGTATAATAAAGTTACAGCTTCAAACTTTTGAACGGAGAAATTATTGAAACGTGCAAAAGTATCTAAGATCTAAGATCGGTAGAGCTATACCGTGACACGTACGCGTTATACGACGACGTAATGCCGAAAGAGTTGAAGAAGCATCGAAGGGAGGGTTGTGGCCATGTCGGGTTGGCCCCCAACCGACGCATAATTCACGGGGAACGGGACATTTTCCGGTTTCGAGGATCCCGGAGGAAGCGTGTCTTTCGTGCAGTTGTTGGAGAGGCAGGCAACGGAACGAAGATCCGAGTAAAGCCGGTATTACGGAGAGGTAGCGGATCGAAATAGTGCGGGAAAAGGTGGAGAGAGAGAGGAGAGGAGGGAGGATGGGCCGTTTGCGAGTGACGGAGAAGGGGGGAGAGATTAACAACGGGAGGGAGGAGGGGGGAGGAGGGAGAGGGAAAGAAGAAAGCAAAGGACAAGAAGGGAGAGAGAGAGAGGAGGAGGCGGGAGAGGGAAGCTCGAGGATTGTGTGCCTCTGGCGCGATGTTCAGCTCGTGGAGGATTACTACCTCTCGAACCGGCGAGAGGAGGAGAAAAGAGCGGTGGAGGAAGGAAGAGGGGAAGAGGGTGAAGGGAGGGGCAGACATCACGTCGTCAATCATGGTCCAGTTGCTCCTATGTACTACATATTCCCGGCGAGAGGAGGACGGAGAGGGCACGGAGGGAGGGCAATGTACATGCTACTGCATTGTGGCGCACAATGTTCAATCATCTCTCCGTCGATTCCTTCGGCTTTAATTGAAGAAAGGGTCCCTCGAAACCGCGCGGCCGCGCGGGGAGGAATCTCGCCCGTGA
>NW_006263361.1:892793-900417 GCF_000469605.1 Apis dorsata
GTCGAGGCGAACTCGAAGGACCCGGGCCTCGAAGGAACAAGGACCTCCTCAGCCACACTCAGCCGAGTCCTTGGGGCCATGGATCATTAACCAGGGCGAACCGCGAAATACGAGATCGCGCCGAAAATCACGGACCTTTTGAATCGTGTGCACGCTCCATCGCCCTATCGTTCCTATCCCTCGTGCCCATCCCCCCTCCCCCTTCCCTCATTTTTATTTCTCTCGGTCGGGAGAGAGGTTCGAGTGGCGGTGTCGGAACACGAAAGTGCGCGGAACCGAAGGGAAATAAAGAAGAAAGGAGAGAGGGAGGAAACGCGAAATTTCACCAATTTGTTGCGAAAAAAGCACTATCGATTCCCGGTGCTCGACCTTTCTTTTTCGAAGGTCGGGAAATAGGAAGCAGGTAGGAGGGAATTCCTCGAGTGTTCTCTCTACAATGAATTCTCTCTCTCTCTCTTTCTTTTTCTCTTTCTCTGGAGCCTCAATTATGATCCCGCAATAAGGAGAAAAAAATATCACCTAACGACCGCGACATTACTCGTAACAATTAACCCTCTAGAACCTACGAAGCTGTTCAAAAGATCGGGGACACTTTCTTCTTTTTCTTTTCCTTTTCTTTTCTTTCCCCCTCTCTTCCTAGATATCGCGTCGTTCCGTTCTTTCCACCGATCGCTCCTCGATACTCCCCTTCCTCCACCGTAATGAACCGAGGAAAATTGATCTCGTCATGCTCGTTACAGACTTGCTTTATTCGCAATCGACTCGAATTCAATCGTATCTGCATTCCCGATCGTTGGTTCCAAACGAATATATCCACTTTACCTATATACCCATATAAAAAAAAAATCAAACTCTGAAACGATCCTTTCCACTCAAGATATATAACCGTAACGAAATCCCCTACGAAATCCAACGTTCCAAAACGGGTAGGTTCCCCGCTCGAATTCCCTCGCTCGCAGGAGGGAAACGCGAGAAAAGGGAGGAGGAGGAGAAGGAGGAAGAGAAGGATTTCTCCCTGGAAACAACGGAATCGAGGACCAGAGCAAACTCGGCGTCCATGTTCCACCACCTTGAGACGAGGAGACTTCCGTGCCCTTCGGGTTGCGCGAAATAGGATCCATTTCGCGATTTCCTGCGAACACGATCCACGTAGTAGAAAGCAGAGGCTGGGGGAAGAGGCTGGAGGAGGAGGAGGAGGAGGAGGATCGAGCGTATGGAATACAATGGCGCGGATCGTGGCTGCCGCTTATGCCCTTCGGTTATGGCGAACGCACGGTAAGTCGAGGATACGATGCACAGGTATACGCCCTGAGCCGCTTAGGTTACAAAACAGAGGCGGTAATTAGCTCGGTGGCGCCGGCTCATCCTACTTCGCCTCTCCGTTTCTCTGCGTTTCTTTGTAACGCTTGTGTGCGATGGAACGGAGAGAAACATATGGGGGGATGACTTGGTTGGTTGCACGCGGGACGTTGATGGACAGGGATGGAGGAAAAGAGGATATTCGTATATATGCGTAATTCGAGAGGCGCGCATCTTTTCATCTCGAATTCGATTCGTATATTCGCAAGAATAAAATTAGATCCTCTTTTCTTTTTTTTTTTTAAAAATATCCTGTAAATCTTATTCTTGTGAAAGAAATCTTTTCTTACAATTTTTCTTCTTCGATACGTAAGTTAAAAAATTATAATGGCGATAAATAATAACTAATCGCGAATAATAAATTCAAGTGCTTATTGCATGTTCATAATTTTAAATCGAACTCGAATATTCGCTTCCCTTTCCCGCATTTCTTTCCTTTCCTTTCCTTTAGCGATCGTAAACGATGTTTATACAAACGTCCATGTTTCTTTCTGTATATCTTTCCTCGCACCTCCTCCTTTTTCTCCGTCTGTTTCTTCTCTCCTCTGTTTACCCTGGAAATCGTACACCGAGCGCGGGATTCGCTCGGCCGTATTCCACGGGAGGGAACCGTTTTCAACCGCCAAAACCACCTTTTAACATCCACCAGTGACCATAATGGCGAACCACTCCTCGAACGCATCATTGGACTTTCCAAAAGCATCCACCCTCTTCAATCCTCCTCCCATATCCTCGTATCCATTCTTCCACTCTTCTCGACTGGATCACCTCCATACCGTTTACTTTCCATTCCCCCCACAGAAAATTTCTATAGAAGTTTCCTCTCATCTCGAGCAACGAGTATAACGAACAAAAAAAGAAAATCCACATCGCGCGAACATTCGAAAAGGAATCGAAGTCACTTTGCATTTCCGACGTCTGAAAACGCTCGCGTTCGAGTATCTCATTAGAGAGTTTCGATGGAAGTTTCGCTCTTTTCTTCGCCCGACACGTACTTTATTTCTCGAAACTGTCCAAGTCCCGAACCCCTGGCTGCAATGGCAGCCAAAGTGGATTGCATCGAGGATTATCCCCGTGCATCGTTGACCCTCGGTTTACCGGTGCATCGTGAAATCCTGTTTCCACCGGGCCACTGCATTAGGATAATGAACCTCGTAAAGCCATCGAGAAGTTCCAACTTGATGATGCCGAATCGTTGGACCGCGGTACGAAGACGATTCGTATGCTTTCGAGGCACGGATTCGATCCGTGCGCATTATCGTGCGATATTAAGAGTGGCTCGATCGCGATGGTACTTAAGAGAATACTCGAGTGGAAAATTTTTGGATCGGATGCGATGTTTTAAAGTTCCTTCGTGATAATGCAAAGTGGAATGCTATCTTTTTACCCGGGAATTGCATCGCACGATATTTTCGATCGACGATAAAAATTTGTATCTTTGTAATTACGCGAGAGGAATGCTACGAGGTAGAAGCACGAGTAATCGTAAACACGCTCTCGTTTACATCTCCCATCGATCCAATACAACGTCTTCTTTCGATGGCAAAATTGCCAATCCGCCTACATCGTCCCACTCTTACCCTTACCGCGAGTCGAAGAATCGAAAGATCAAGAAAACGTTTGCAAGAGGCGGGATCGCCATTAGCCCGTTTACCGAACGCATTACCGAATCGAAGAAGCGGATCGATCACGAAAACCCATCACGTCGTATCCTATGTCACGTAATTGTCCGCTTCCTCAACCGTGCATCGTAACTCGATAACTCTGCTCCGAATACTAAAGCGAGTTAACTCGTTAATAAATCAAACGAAACATCCCGAGTTCGACAGTTGGTGTGCACGGTTCCCACCGCGGAAAATAAGGACAAACTTCCCCTTCGATTCCTCCTCCCTTGGACCACAACAATTCGCCAATATTTCGTTTCGTTTGTATCCGTTTGAAGCAAGCCGTTTCGAAAACACTCACCCGATGAACTCCCTTTCGCGCCCTTCCAACTTCGCACCCTTCTGGGAAGGGAAGAGGCAGCGCTCCTCGAAAGGAAAGACAATCGAGGAGCGTATACGCGTATACGTGACGATCGGCGAGGTACCGTTACGCCGAGTCGTCACGCGCCTCTCGATACGTCACGCCGCCGCGACGAAACCCAGCCGATCATAATGATTCCTCCGGTCGAAGAAAGCTAATCGAGCGGCCAGGATCGATGGAGCGTTGCCGGCCGCGAGGGGAGAGAAGCGCGAAAAACGTTGATGCGAGGCGAAGTTGTCGCGGCAGGAGCCGCGAACAAGGAAGAAGATTTTTGCGAAAGAAAGGACGGAGGGAAGGAAGACGAAAGGAAGAGGGACCGATGCCCCGCGTGTATGTGATTCGTTCGAGAGCGTCGTGGAGGATGACGAAAGTGATTGATATCGAGAAACGTCTCGACTTTCGTTCGAGAGAGAAGCGAGAAATCTGGAAACGCTTAATATCAACTGTATTACACGGAGGAGGGAGGGAATAAACGGTGAAACGGCAAATTTTGCGCAAGAGTTGCGAGTGAACGAGGGAACGAGGAAACAACGACTCATCGTCGCGGATATAACGATAGACGACAAGCTCGCAAAAGAGATGATTGATCTATCCATCGTTTCAACGAAACAATCGAAAGCAACGATACTTATATATATATATACATATTATACGAAGTATCGAAACCACTTTCCTTCCCCTCTCTCTTAGTTCCGTCATTCCGACGGATCTCTCGATGATCGAAGATTCTCGATCGACAGCTACCTTCGCTACCGTTGGTACCAAGCGTTTCGAGATAAAGCCCGCGAGCAGATCGAGCTGTGATAGCGGCCGCTGCACAACCTCGCAGCGAATGATCCCGTGATGCGAGCGCGCGATCTCTGGATAGACAGAGAGAAAGGGAGGGGGAGAGAGAGAGAGAGAGAGNAGCGAGACGGAAGGAGAGATAAAGAGACGGCGAGGAGGCACGCTTTGCGCGGAGAACGGAGAGGAAAGGGAGGGGGAAGGATCGGGGAAGCCGAACGAAAGGCGGAGGAAGAGGGAGAGGCGAGAAAAAAGGAGAAAGAGCATCTACGGTCGGCGTCACGCTGTCGGGTACACCGGTTTCTCTCTCCCCCCCTCTGCGAGCAGCGCTCTCCACGGGCAGCGCAGACACGCACGACGCGCGCACACCGGCGAGAGAAAACTTGGTGCGTGCACGCGCAATATCGCGAAACGCCGCACGGGCACCACCGCGGACTGCGTGTCGGATAATTGTACGTAATTGCCGGCTAAGATAATTAGCGATCAACAATAAACCTCTCTGCCTCTCGCTCCCCCCTCCCACTCCTCGCTCCCTCCGCCTCTTGAACCCGGCAACCGAAGCCGTGCTTCCAGTTGCACGTGTGCACAGGACGGCCGGAATCGGCCTCTTCGTGGCACCTACGCGTTAAACGCTTCTCCCTTCCCCTCCCCTCTCTTCCCACTCCCCGTGTCCACCGCGTCCCTGCCCCCTCGTCGCTCTTCTTAGATCCGAGTCTACCTGCCCGTTTATCTATTTATCTATTTCTTCGACTCGAAACGACTTGGTCGACGTTCGGAAGAAGGAGGGGAAAGGAGGGGAAAGGAGACGGATGGCGGTGCACGGTAGCCTACAGGGTCGATCGGGGATGCTTGCTAATAATATGCTACGCGAGTAGACGCGTTACTCGGGACTGCTACCGGCCACGCTCGAGACTTGGAACGGAGATGGACACGGAGGGACGTCGAAACGGGAGCCTCGACGTTGAGGATTGGCGTTGAGAGGATTCAACCGGCGATCGATCGGAGGAAACGCGATTTCCAGGTTTGATCAGAGGAAGGTCCGAGGATGCCTTGGCTTGGTCGTCAAATTGGAATCCCGGTCGATGGCTACGCGTGCTTAATTAATCGGTCAACAATGACACGAAGAAATCTTTTAGAAGATTTTGAAAGGAAATTATCGAAAATTCAGAGCGTTATTTATTTTTTGGATAAATGTAATGCGATAGAGCCTTGGCTTGTCAGATTCACGAATGCTTCTGTGAGCGTGCTTAATTATCGCCCAACAGTGACACGAACAAATTTTTTAAAGATTTCGGAAAGAAATGCAGAGTATTTATGATTTATTTTTTGGATAAATGTAGACGTGGATGCGATAGAGCCTTGGCTTGTCAGATTCACGAAGAAATCTTTTAGAAGATTTTGAAAGGACATTATCGAAACGTGGAACATGCAGAGCGTTATTTTTTGGATAAATAGACGTGGATGCGATAGAGCCTTGGCTTGTCAGATTTACGAATGTTTCTGTGAACGTGCTTAATTATCGCCCAACAATGATACGAACAAACCTTTTAGAGATTTCGGAAGGAAATGCAGAATATTATGATTTATTTTTTGGATAGATGTGAATGCGATAGAACTTTGGTTTGTCGTCAGATTTACGAATGCTTTTGGAGCATGCTTAATTATCGTGCTACAATGACACGAGCAAGGCTTTTAGAGATTTCGAAAGGAAATGCAGAGCGTTATGATTACTGATTCGGCTGGATGTACGAGGGAATTTCGTTTCAGAGACGACGATGGGAAAGATCGTTATTTTGGACGATGGTTGGGAGGATGATGGTTCGCGTGGATAGAGGCTAATCGAGGCTGGCACGAGTAGTTTCGAGAGGATCTTGAGGAGAGGGCTCGTGGGAACACGAGACAGTTCGCCTGGATTGTCTGAACACGCCGCGGTTAAGTAGCTACAAGTGCAACAGGAGCTCGGATGATACAATGGTGTCCCAGTTTTTAGAAGTCTGCTCGAGATTCGAGTCGCGACACGTGCGAACGAAATAATTCTGTACAAATGCACTTTGATCCGCGATATCGTTCTAACTAATTGAAAAAATTATCAAAGACTCCTTCTATAACTCCCATCATCGACTCTCGTTAACTTAATTCGCTTCTGCGTACCAACTTCTACGAAATCTATCTAATTGGAAAACAAAATAATTAGAAAAATAAAATTTTCAACGAACGTCACAAGATTTATTATTAAACTCCGCGAATCAAAATTGTACAAATATTTCCAATACGTCATCGCCCACGTTCCACGATATTTTCTCGTCCCTTACGCTTCTCATCCCCGACCAAAATTCGACGGGATCGCGTTCAATCCAATCCGATCCGCGTCGTATCAATCCCGGGTAACTCTCGCCATCGTTTACCCGGATCCCCGAGGACAGGAGTCGAAGACGAGCGGATTTCGATCGACTGATCTATCCCCGACGGATATCGAGGCGAGGCGGCCCGTGTTCGCAAGGTATTACGGCCGCGCGTGACTAATCTCCGTCGAGATCCTGTATTGACAAATCGAGCCGAAGATTTTTTTTTCCCTTCTTTCTTTTTCTTCTTTTTCTTCTCTTTTTCCCTTCCACCGTTCCGATTGTTCCGCGCGCGCACGAGAGAGAGAGAGAGACACGTCATGGGAGTGCACAGGTGCGCGGCTCGATCGCCTAATTACGCAGACGGCCGCCGCGGCACGTTTAAGACGTCGCTGTCGTGACTGACGTGCAGCGGGGAATTCTACGGCTCACCTGGAATATTCTACGTTCCTACCACTAGGAGATAATTGGTAGGAGTCGTATAGGTTTAGGGTCGAAGTTTGATCCCGTGATTAGAGCGCGGAGCGTGTACAGGCATTCGCGAAAGGGAAAGGGAACGATCCACGAACGAACGAGTGACAAGTTGGCGTTGCAATAACGGGGAGGTTGTTGATCGGGAAACGGAGCTGAGATGCGAGAGCGAGTATTACGCGTTTGAATATTCGCGTTACTTCGGATCGAAAAAAATGTGGAATGAATTATGCTTCCGCGCTACTGTTACGCTATTAATCGCGGCGGCCATCGATTATGGAACGAGATAATCGAACGGTATCGATGTAAGAGTGCGAAGAAGAACGATCTCGTGAAGCGAACAAAGCGATCTGTACATTGGGAACGTAATTAAAAATGGAAAGGAAAAAATATTCTTAAAAAAAGAAGAGAAATCGCTATTGGTAATAGGAAATAGGAAACGGAAGAGAGGACAACAAAAGATTGGATGGTGGCGGATCACGACCTACGAAGCTTTTCGAAGCGGGCCGGAGCGTGGGTAGCCAGAAATAGAAGGGAAGATACGCGAATTCGTAACCGGCCGGTTCTTAGTCCGGCTCCGGAAAGAAGAAGACGAAGAAGACGAAGAAGAAGAAGAAGAAGAAGAAGACGACACAAGGGCGGGG
>NW_006263361.1:901014-901505 GCF_000469605.1 Apis dorsata
AGGAGGAGGAGGAGAAGGAGGAGGAGAGGTGGTGATGTTTGCGCCTAGAAGGAGAAAGATGGACGGAGGCGAAACGAAGCGCGGGAGAAGAGGACAGAAGAAAGCGAGTCGAGAAAGAAAGATAGAGAGAGAGAGAGATAGGATCGCGAGCGAAAGCGGGATAAATATGTATATATAGAGAAAGAGAGAGGGAAATGGACGAGGAGGCGACAGACGCGAGAGGAGTGTAGAGAGGAGGAGATGGAGAGAGGGGGGTCGAGAGAGGGGGAGGGAGCAAAGCTACTGCGCGTTAGCTGTGCCTGTAGTACTCTACCTTCGCGGCCTCTGCCACCTCCACCTCGACCGGCTCACCTGAAGACAAGTTACCCCGCAATAAAAACACCGAGAAAATTATATGCCTCCCGGCCGCGCGCGCCAGCATCGAGCAAAAGGACCACTTGGCTTTCCTACTAACGCGGGGAAAAGGAGAGCAGAGGACAGAGCGGGGAGAG
>NW_006263361.1:901747-903469 GCF_000469605.1 Apis dorsata
GAAAGAAAAAAAAATGGCGACGCGGAGCGAAAGAGAGACGAGGGAGGAGGGAAGAAAAGAAGGAAGAACGTTGGATGGAGATGATCGAGACGGGTATATACGATTCTTCCCTCTTCCTCTCTCCCGGTCGGGCCCTAAGGCTTGGGGGCCGGTGAAGGAAAGGACTGTATAAAGGAAGAAACCGTGCATCGCCGCGGAAGCCTCGATCGAGCCACTAGGAGGCTGGCGTCTCCTCTGATGCACTGGGTGTTCCAACTCCGGTTGATGCGATCTCCTAAGATCTCTCAAGTTCAGGAACGGTCTATTGTACCTGGAACCGCGTCTTTTTTACTCGCTCGCCGTCCTGGAAGGATCTCCTCCTTCCGCGTCGCGGTGACGTCGCGCGCGGAGCCATTATCCTTTCGATCCGCCTTTGCACGCTCGCTCGTTCGTTCGCGTGTCAACGCGTTATTTCTGGGAAACAAGGGAGAGGATATCGGTTATCCTTCGCGGCGATACATAATCGATTTTTCACGATTACGATAATAATAATTCTGTTAACCTTCAACCTTGTCGTCTATCGCTCACTCTCTCTATCTTTCTGTTTCTCTCTCTTTGCAAAGTATCCAAAGTCGGATCGATCGAGTCGATACGAGTCAATCGTACGAAAACGCGAACGATCGTTGCAGCATGGATTAAGGCAAGCCCGTTAAACGATTATTATACGCGAAAGAAGGATGGAAGAACGATGGGTGAGTTGAGATCGAGGATCGAGGAAATCAATGGTCGTTTTTACGCGCGAGACGCATCGTTGGGTAAAATCGATACGCGGCCACGATCCGGCGAAGCTGCTCGCCCGTATTCCGAATAAAATTCAGGCCAGTAACAATCTCTGAGTGACGAAGAGAGAAGGAAGGAGCTGTCCGATCGGGAGAGAGCGAGACACCGACACAACAGACCAGTTCGGCCAGCTGATGAGCCGGTTCTCCGATATACTTTTGTTTCCTCTTATTTCCTCGCTTCTTCTTCTGCCCCCTCCGTTTTCTCTCCTTTTTTTTCTCTCCTCCTCTCTCTTTCTCTCTCTCTCTCTCTCTCTTTTTCCTCTTATTGCTAAGGTTCTGGTTCGAGAAGGGACCCGTTCGCGGTATATTTATACCCAACTCTCACTGCTTCTTCCTCCGTTCGCCCGTTTATACGTGACTCCGAATTTAAGGGTCCGCGGCCACCAGTTCCCCGCGGGAGGCGACGCATACACGCCTCGCGACTTAACGAGCTTTTTGTATATTTCCAATGTATACGAAATGGGCATTTCGAAAAGATGGACGATACTCGTTTATTCGATACTCGTACCTCGTCTAATTTCCCTCTCTCTTCTTTCTTCTTCTTTCTCTCTTCTCCTCCTCACTCTTTCTTTTTCTCTCTCTTTCTTCGAACGGTGAATATCGCGTAATAATGAGGATATCGAGCGCGACACTCGCAATCAAAATAGCGGGTAATCGATGACAGGATACAAAGTATGATCGGTTACGCGTGCATCGATATTCCTCTCCCATCATTTTCCCTCGAATCGCGCCTTTTCTGGAACTGGGACAACCAGTGGCGGAGCAGAGGATCGACCGAAGAAATTACAGGTTTATCGAGGCGAAATGATCTCCGCGAGCGAGAAACGGGCAAAGTCCAGAAATCTCGCATCTTATCCGATAATTTTCGAAGGAGAAAACACGGCGAAAATCCCTCTCCCCC
>NW_006263361.1:903505-904808 GCF_000469605.1 Apis dorsata
GCAATGAGATCATTGCCTGGAATAAACGAGGCAATAATTTTATGCCACCGCGGCGGCTCAGGCGCGTAGCAGCACCCTCGCGCTCTATCGCCTGTCTCGGCCACGGAGAGCGGTTGCGCAACCATTTATTTTCCGTTGCGATATACGCGGTATACAGCCGAGGACTGTAGTACAACTGGCCTGGGATGAGATAGGCATTACACGATGGCATAATGCACGAGACACCACCCGCCAGCCAGCCAGCCAGCCAGGTGCGTGCTCGAGGGCCCTGCATCATCATCGTCATCCACGTCGTTGTCGTCCTCCTCCGCCTCCTCCTCCTCCTCCTCTTCTTCTTCTCATTTTCTTCCCCTCCACGCCAAACTTCTTCTTCTTCTTCTTCTCCTCCCCTTTCATTCCTCTTTTTCTCCCTCCTCTCCATCCCCCCGTCCCCCCGTTCATTTCCAGAGCGCGACCGGTGCACGGTGTAAACGCAGATTGGTCAGACGTCGGAGGAACCGGGCTCAAGATCGCGTCCCCTCGTCGCCACCGCTCGATTAATCCACGTGCGCCCTCGCTCTGCGCCACAGTTTCGGACGAGGGAAGAGGGAAAGGGACGGGACGAGAAGGCGCGGCAAAGGCGATGCTATCGGCTATTAGTAACTCGTTTCGCGAGAGGAGGCCCTCTAGCCGCCGGCTCCTTGCGCGATCCGCGCGAACGGGAATTAATATCCGACCGCGGCTAAGCGAGGGAACCTCATCCTCCCCTCCTCCCTCTTCTCGTGTTTTATACACTCGTTAGATGGAGAGGAGACGCGCTTACTCGCGGGCAAAACGCGTTGTTTTGCGCGGAACCACGATCGTTGCACCGCGGCCATCATTCGTCTTGGGTCGGGGGATTTTTTTTCTCCCTCCGAAGAAACAGAAGCAGCAACCCGTTAACCCATGCTTCTGCCCATTTTTGCTCAAATGGTTCCTCCCAAGAAAAATCATCACACGTCTGAACGTCCCCCAACCTCGTAATAATAATCGATCGGTCAACCTCGAGGAAACCAGGCCACTCACCAGTCTTATTGCTCAATAAGATTCCGATATTTAGATACTAGACACGCCGGTGGTGGAGCAGCCCGTGCGATCTACGATCGTAATTACTAGACTTATACTCTCTTACGGTAGTCTCTTTACGATCGTACGCCGGGTACCGTACCATAAAATCCGACTACCTGACATTTCTATCCGTAATCGTTCCCTGTTTCCACCACTGCGTAATTCCATCGGTTAACAAGTATATATATATATATATATATATATACCGTTTCACCAT
>NW_006263361.1:904981-910608 GCF_000469605.1 Apis dorsata
CGATTCACCTTGATCCAATTAACCAGCGATTAATCGGGCATCATCGATCCGAGGGTCGATCTCGATCGATCTTGGACCAGGAGGAGTCGACTTTCGGCCGATAAACGGCGACGGTGATACCCCCTCATCCACGCGAGGATCGCTCGGTTCTCCTCTGTGTACCTACCATTTGCTACCTAGAAACTACACTGTTTGCTTCGCTAATTAGACACGTAGTACGTACGCATTCTCCATGCTCACGAGACCACACGGGGAAGAGAAGGAGGAGGTGTGGTGTACAACCGTGCCGTGAAGAGGAGAGAGAGAGAGAGAGAGAGTGTGTGCACGGTGGTGGGTAAGAGGGAACGGCGAGAAAGACGCGTATCTAACACGGGCTACCAGTATTTGCACGCATTCGAACACGTACACGGAATATTGATCCAGCTACGTGACTCCATAGATCAAGTCAAACATCTCGCGGGATAACTGGCCGCGGCCGGGACGATTACCTTGGTCCATTGCCTTACTGGCTGCACTGGCGCGAACAGGAGGGCTTTGGACCTGTTATCAAAACTGGTAAACCCGCTGCGTTTACACTTTAACCGATCTTGCGACAACGATCGTGTTACGAGCTCTCTGCCCTGGCTTCCGTTGCTCGATTACGGCTCTCTCTGCTTCTCTATTAGGATTCGATCATCGATCATTTTTCAAGTTTTGCTATCGGATGCTTAATTAATAAATACGTCAGAGAGAGAGAAAGAGATTCTAGAGAGGTCTGTCTATAAGTGTTCCACGCTTCTTTTGTTATCGTTTTGGAATCGTTGCGATCTCTGGAAGGCCGTTCCAGAGAGGAATGGGAACGCGGAAGGATCCAGAGGACAGGAATTGCGTCATTCGCCTTAAGTAAAACTCGATCCTCTCCCCTTCCGGGCAGGAAAACGTTGTATCGTTGCATCATTTCTCTAAGTAAAACTCAATCTCACCGGCGTGATTCACTCCGACAATCGAGCGTGGACGATTACGGTTTTGGCGGCTACGTGATGCACCGGCGCGCACCTGCGCCGTCGACATAATCACGCGCACTTTTCTCTTCCGTGAGAATGGAAGAGACACTCGGACGGAACGTATCGCCGTCCTTTGAACGCCTGGGAAGATTTCTTCGAGATCACTTTCGCAACGATTCTTGCGATGAATGGAAAATGGAGTTTCCGCGACGTTTTTCCGTTTTGTTTTCCTATCGACACGCTATTTCCATTTGGATTGGCCGCGGTCCTTCTTCCATTTCGCAAGTTGGCCGATTTAACAGTTCCTCTTCGCTTGTATTGAAGTGTCTAGTTTGTACCGGGGCACTTTGTACTATCGCAACGACGAGCCGCTTAACTGGCACGGACCAGTCCATTTGTCAGTTGCTCTTGAAGATTGTTTTCCGTTGGTGGACACTGTACGACTTTCATTCTCAATGGAACGTCCATTAAGGAAAAATAACAGAAGTAACTCTCTTCGATATATATTTGGATCGCAAGAAGCTTGGGATGTAGTGGGTTAAAAAGATACAAAAATCTCATCCAACTTTTTCTCCGACACGGATTTTGAAAAATTCAAAGAAATATCGATATTCATCCCTTATAATTGAATTTCGTATTTCAAAAAATAAGAATCTTTTATTTAATGTGAAGTCAATTTCCCGTTTTACGAACGTTATTCTAAATTTTTCATTACCCGTTAACACAAGCAATTCATCGTTTACAACGCGTAATAACATTTGTCAACTGTTTTTATTTTATATTCAGTCATAACAAGCTATTAAGAATCATCGAGTGAAAGTAAGAATATTCCATCTATAATCGTCATTACGCATCAGCGAACAACGCACGACACCATTATACACAAAACGTTATATTTGCCTATACTTCGTTAACAACTTCGTTACAATAAATCCATCGACACAATTCCTCCCCCATCTTCGATCATCCACATTTCTTAAATCTCGCGTAACGTAAACGATAGATCGTTATTCGTGAATCGTTATTACGAGGAGGCGACGACCGAGACTTTTTATTTAGAATCCGCTTCCATTTTATTCGGTAACAACCGTCGCAGTCAATTTCGCGTGGACGTAAAGGCACAACCCGTTTCGAGTAAAAAAAAAAAAAAGAAAAAGAGAGAACATCGCCGTCAACACGCCGCTCTCAGATTTACAACTGCATGTCCGTACAACTCCATGGTCCACGGCTACCGAATTTACCGAATTGCTTTTTTCTCGGGAGCAACTTTGTTCTGGCCTGGTTGCGGTCCACTCCCTGCCGGGGGGGGAGGGGGAGGAGCGTTTTGAAAAAAATGATTGGGATGTGATTGCGTTTGGTAACTTGTTCGAATTGGTTTTTGCGCTTGAGATTTATGGAGAGGAAACTGTCATGCTTCTGTACATTTTTTTCTTCCTTTTTCTTCGTATCCCCCGAATTTCAATCTACGGGAAGATCTACGGATTTCGAGTTGCTCCAACGTTTTGTATCTTTATTAGAGCGAAAGTGATCGTTTGATAAATTTAGCAAAGAGGATTTGTAAATCTTGAAAAGGAAAAAATTTGAAGAGTGTATGAGAATAAAGCAGAAGATTGAATCGAAGAGTTGCTGAAATCGCACAACGGATTCGTGCTCCCTTTGAATTCGAATATACAACGGACAAGGTACCATCAAATCGTGACAAGAATCACGTCTTATCTGTATCTATGTGGAACCAGTTTTATACGCTGCTTCGCGTCGCAGCAATTTCATAGGAAAAGGAAAAAAGGAAAACATCTTCGCAGAAAAGCCAGAAACATCTTAACATCGATCGTGAGTTATAAATCGAGTCCAGCTCTCGAAGCTGTAAAACTTGAACTTGGCGTTGAACGGAACCGGCACTAAACCGACAATTTTTACAGAGATTTCACACGCACAATGTTTATCGTCGTATAAGGAGCGGCAGCCAGGGGCGTAACACGGGCCGATACAATCGTCGGTTAAGCAAATCCAAGGTTCGTGACGGAATGGGAACGACGTTGGTCGTCGGCATAAACCGGGTGGACCATCCGCGGAGGCGTAAAAAGTACATTAACGCGGTCGTAGAAGTTTACAAGTATATTCTTTGTACAGGGCGTATTCGTCAGTCTGACAGGCATCGATTTACAGAGGAGTGGAGGAAGCTTTCGAGTTATGCGCGTTTAAACGGCCGTTAAGCAGGGCCCCACGCTCGATTTTTTAATGGCCATCGCGCAACTTCACCGTAAAACGAACCGCTTCTCTCTCTCTCTCTCTCTTTCTCTCTCTTTCCACGTGTTACCCTGTTAATGACGTTTCAACGGGCCGTTTGCGGCTACACGAGAATTTCCTAGGAAGTCCACGCAAACTTACCTCTTCGTAATCGTTACTCGGAATACTTTGATATTCCGATATCGTCGTTTGTTCTTTGTATCTCTTCTTTGTAACATCTTTCCAACAACTGGAAATCTCATTTTTATAAATCTCATATCGATGCTCGAGTTTTCGAATAATTTTTGTTTCTTCGTTTTTATTTATTTATTTACTTATTTTTTTATTTATGCAGAAATTTTTTAATAAAATCAAATAGCAATTCTTCCAAGTCTTCAGATTCTTCAGATTTCTTCAGATAAAATTACGAGATAGAAAATCACGTACATAATATATCTCACGATGCGAGGAGAGTTAAACCCCTAAATCTCTTTGCAACACCGTCTAAACGCTTTTTCCCCTCGCTTCTGAAAAACCATCCACGACGGTATCGATTTCTTCTTCATAAAATGCATCGATAAAAGATTCCGAGAACCACCTCACGCATTCCCCCGACACCTTCTTCTTTCATTTCTCGTCTCCGGGAACAATAAAACGAGGCACAGTATCTCAAAGCTGGGGAAGAGAGAGAAAGAGGAGAGAGAGAGAGAGAGAGAGACACGATCCATCGAGGCGCATTTTGTCACGCCTCCTCGTCACGTTCGGATCGACAAATTTCGGTCGAAGAGAGGAGACGACGAGGGAAAGAGAGAGAGAGAGATTCGAGTCGTCGGTTACCGCAGGAGTTTCGAATCCTTTCCTTTCCTTTTGATCGTTTCTCGAGAGAGAGAGAGAAAGAGAGAGAGAAACGGCACGGGGCAAAACGAAACGGGCTGACAAGGGTCCGAACCTTTTTCTCGAATTTCTTCTCCTCCACTCCTCTTTCTCCGTCACCGTGTTCGCGTTCTCGTTCGCCCCACAGGCGCATGATTTATTTTCACTGGTACCACGCGACACGTGTTGCCCTGTAACACGTGGCCGTGCTTACATTTCTCGCAGCTCGGTGCGTACACGCGCGCATGTCATATACCCCTGACACAGGCCGGCTGTTATCTCCCGATGTTATTATTTTAAGGTCACTCAGGCAAGATGCTAAGTGTCGCCTCGCTAAGCTGTCGTGAAATTTTGGGTCGAACGAGATCGTCTCTCGAGTGCCTCTTCTATCGTCTTCCGTCCACTTAACCTTATTTGAATCGTAGGGGGAAAAAAAATGAGAAACGTTCCCCTTGGACAAGATTCGTTTCGTTCTTGGACGAGCCCAGAGAGACAATTCCAACAGATTTGAGGCTATAAATTTTCAAATCAAGATCCAAGATTCAACGACGACTGCATTAAATGTAGAAGAACTTTTGTTGCAGAAGTTTACAGTGTTAGGGAAAATTTAATAGTTGCTTCTATTATTTACTGTTATTAAAATTTAAGTAATTTTATTCGAAATTTTTAATCGATTACTTTTTCAACAGGTTAATACCCTATCTCTGATTCTATGATACACGTATACTTAGATATAAAAAGAACACGTATTAAGTTTATCTTAAAACACGTTATCATAACTCGAACCAACGCCGAGAAGCAGTAACAAATATCGATGATGAAAAAGGAGATTGCCAATCCAAAATCGACTCGACAGTACACATCTCTCCAGAAAATCGAGAAACGTGCGATTCCTTTCGATTCTAATACGAAACTTTTCTTTTTCTCATTGTACTCCAGTAATATTCGAAAGAGGGAGCGTTTCGCTTTCGAAAACGGCGCGTTAATGAAACAAACGTCGGATACGCGGAAATCGATCGGCGGTTGTTCCGCGAACAACCGGTCGAATGAAATTCCCCGAGCAGAGTTGGAGCGGCTCTGAAGCGGAACGCGTTATCCCTATCGATCACGTGGATACGAAGATCGTATCGAGAGACGTATTGTTTCCTCCAGCGAGCGCAATCATCGCTCGTTAATTGCGCGTCTCTTAAAATATTATCTCATTCCCGCTCGCTCGGAACATCTGGCGATCGTCCAACGTAACCTCCATCGTCTCCTTCTGCCTCCCCTCTCTCTTCGATCGAGACACGGTCGTCGATTTCGCCGTTTCCATCATAACCTAATCATCGATCCTGGAGGAAGGAGCGAGGAGGAAGGACGCGCGAGCCTCGTTACGCAATGGCACGCGTGGCGTAGCGTTGAGAGGGGTGGGAGGGAGGAACGAGAAAATAGGCGAGGGAAAATGCTAATACTCGCTGTAATCACTGTAATTTC
The DNA here is from genome assembly GCF_000469605.1 of Apis dorsata. Lineage (NCBI taxonomy): Eukaryota > Metazoa > Arthropoda > Insecta > Hymenoptera > Apidae > Apis > Apis dorsata. The sequence goes on from NW_006263361.1 coordinate 910,537, forward strand.
GAGAATGAATAAGAGGAGAGATAGGGAGAGAGAGAGAGAGAGAGAGAGAGAGAAAGAAGGAGAGAACCGCGG
>NW_006263361.1:910824-920182 GCF_000469605.1 Apis dorsata
GAGAGGTCTTAATTAAAAAATTACACATCCTTCGCGGCTAATCGCTACAATTTTCTCCGCAGAGGCGTGCATAATGCGACCGATTACGGCCTCTTAATCGCCGTGAATCATTCCGAGATGCTGCCATCGATCGTCGCAACGACTTTCCCGCGTTTCTAGCCGTTATTATTAACAACCGATCCGATCCGAACACGGCCCAAGATTCTTTAAGAGATCTGGATGTAGCGTATGGTGAATCCTTGAGCGAGAAGGTGACTCGAGAAGAGGAGAAGGAAAAAGAATAAACAACATGCAATTTGTTCGTCGCTTCGTAATATTATGGAATCCGATAAATTAATACTTCAAACTGCGATTAATTATTTTCATAGTGTATTTCACATACTTCACATATTCACATAAAAGATATAAAAGAGAGAAATAGAGAAAAAAATGTTCTTCTAACACAGAAATTATTTCTTATTTATATAAAATAATACTATACTATGAACGTAGAATATATATAAGAAATTACGAATCAAATGTGAAATGGCGACCGAAACACAGATCGTTCGAGAGTCGATCGCCCAAAAAGAAAAAAAGAAAAAGAGGCGCGTCATCGAGGAAGAGAAATGCCGGTTACGCAAGGGAAGCTGCCAAATGAAATCACGCCAAGACGAGGGAATCGTCGTCTCTCCTCGAAGCTCGTGCCGCGCGGCATACTCCAGATAAATAATTGGGCGCCATTATGCAAACGAGTCGGACGGGCGAAGGGATGATCGGGCGCGTAGCATAAACGAAGCTAATGACACTGAAGATGGCTGACGATCGTGACGATCGTGGCGAGGATAATCAAACCGTTGGGTAAGGTTACGGTGTCATGGCCGGCGGTGTTTGTATCCCCCATCAGCAGCGTGGCGAGAAAGATCGTGGAAAAAAAGGACGGAGCGGCCGGGTGCAGCCGCGTTGCTGCCGTTCCTGTTGCACGAACAGCCTCGACACTCGGACAACCTGTAATCTTGGAATTATCTGTTCTCTCTCGCCCCTCGGGCCCCGAGAGAGAGAGAGAGAGAGAGAGAGAGAGACTCGGCAAGGCCAAGTTTAGATCATCGACGAGCGAACATCTCTCGGGAGATGTGGCTATCGTACCGTTTCAAAGGCTCGTTCACAGCGAGGGAGAGATCGAGATCGCAGGCGATAAAGATGGATCGATCTTGCTCGCCCGCTTGATGATAACTATTTCATCGTATTACCGTTGACGGATACGTCGGTTGGGATCGAGAGATTGAAAGGTAGTTTTAAATATCGTTGTTTAAAGGAGGTTTGTTCGACGATGAGTTTGCGATGAGTAGCGACTCGCAATTGAAACGTTACGATTACGGGAGGGGGAATTTAGAAGAAGGAGAAAATTCGATAAAGGAAAGATAGAATATATTTATGATATCCATCGTAAGTAATTATTTTTATTTTTTTATTTTTTTCCAATTAAATATCGTTATTAACGAGATTTGCTCGCTCGAAAAGGGGAAATTGCATCTCTGAACGAACTGTTGTATACACTTTACCTCGAAAACGTGAAGTTTTCAATTATATACGTGGAAATATTAAGTTGGAATTCTATGAAGTACGTGTTCCGCGGAATTATGTACGTCACGAGAGGCATCGGTGAGAGGCGCGAGAGGTGGGGAACGTTGGATGCGGTTTGAGTACGTATGATCGGCGCACGGCGCAGCGTGATAATGAGCGAATCGTGGACGGGTTATCTATGAGGCGGCCGGCAGGCGAGCGTCGCGGATTATCATTCGCCTAACGAGCGTGCAATGTAAACTGGATCGGGCGGATTGGTGGGCTCGATACTGTGAGGATAAGCCACTCGCCGCGGATGCCTGTCATTTGTCATGGTTGGATCGTTGAGAAATTGATCGGGCTCGTTCGAAGTTTCAGCAAGAAAAACCAGGATTGCTCCTTCACCTTTCTTTGCCTTGGAACAAGGAGAGCGTAATTAGTTATTGCGTTTTTTTCTTGTCATCGTTTAACAGCCATATTGCCTCGTGCTACGATCGTGCCTAGATTGTACGTTTAGTTTCCTTTCTTTCTTTCTTTCTTTTTTTCGTTTCTTTCTTCTTCGACGGTACAGTTGGAATTCCAGATTTGGGTTGGAAAATATCGTAACGAGGAGTGGAGGAATTGCGCAAGAAAACTGGCCGGTAATCGTTGAATAATCACCGGTAAATAACTTTTCCAAGAAACGTATGAGCTCCTCCGAGAATTATTTTCTGCTTTGTTATTCTTGGTTTTTGCCTGGTTCGCATTCCAACTCTGTTTACGTTACGTTCTCCCTTTGTTTACATCTCTTCTCTTCGTCAAAATTCTTTCTTTCTCAATATTTTCCGCGATATTGTACAATTCGTGCCCGTTCGAGTGCCGCGAGAAAGGAAACGGATTCGAGAGCTCGGATATTAAAATAACGATCCTTCCAGTTGAAACCTAAATCTAAATTTCGATCGTTTATCGAAATCATTTATTTAAAGGGGAGTCGAAAAAAGCAGCGCAAAGGTCGTGCACGAACTGATCTTTCTTCCCTCGCGCCACGACTTGCTAGATTTTTGCCCGCCACCGTAATTTCCACGTTCTGCCGGACGGTTCCGCGCGGCACCAGCCGGATAATTCAACAAAACATCGCTTCGAACGCTCGTGGTGTAAACGTGATTGGCCTACATTACACGAAGATCGCGGCTTCTGGTTCCAAGAAGAAGCGGATCGCTCCCTTCGGCACGGTGTTCCTCCCAACGCTAATGGAACAACGCAACAACAACGGTGCAATCGCAACTCAACTCGTGCGATTCGACGATTATTTCCGTGCGACAAACGTGATGGCGCGTTATTTCTCGAGAATGATTGCAAATATAGTTACGAAAAAGATATCAAAAAGTATCTTTAAAAGGTTGATTGTAACATTTGCTGCGAACAATTCTATCGACGTAAAAATACGAAGATTGAACGGTGATTCAAACGTAAAAAGTTAATGATATACAGAAGAGGATTAATTTTATATCTTTTTCGAATTTAATCTCTCGTGTGAAAAATATATACCTCCAAGGATAGATGCGTAAGTATGATAAAATACAAAGTTTTCTCGTGCTTAAGAGAATAGAAAAAGTCCTCGCGCATTTTCTCGTGTCGTAGAATTTACCTAAAAAAGTTTCCTAATCACCAGTTGTCGATCGCGTTCCTAAGTAAAATCAAATTTAATTTACGAAATCGTACCTCTTTTCCTCTTTTCCCCTTGAGATATGCAATTTCGAAGTCTCTCTCTCTTTTTCTCTCTCATCCATTATTATTACTTTACCGTTTCGATTATGCAAATAACGCAAAGAAAGGGAGAAGAGGAAGAAAAACGGGAACGATTGCGGAGAAAACTCGAACTCTCTCTCTCTCTCTCTCGGCAGGAAAGAGTCTCCGACCGATAGCACGCGCGTGTGTCCGTCTTTCCACCATTATTACCATTATGCGAGGCTGAAAGCAGTGGAAGAGGTACGTGGGCGAAGCGCGCGCGGCCCCGTTGTAAACCCGTGATTAAAACATAAATCACGCGTAAGTTGGTGGAGCCGTTCCTTACGATCCGGCCATTATGCGGATTTGCCGCGGCGGATCCTACCGTTCCGCGCCGTTTAAGTGATTTCTTGGCGCGGAAGAGACACAGGCCCTTTTCTCTCCGCGTTTCCAACCCCCTCCTCCTTCCTCTTGCTCGCCAATCCTCGGATGATGGATCGTTGCCGCGTTCAACGCGTCACAAATGGAAGGCTTCCGCGGCAGGTTGTCCCGTTGAAAAATCCATTGGAACGCTTTAACTTATGGGAGGAGGGGGGTACTTATGGCGACCGAGTGAGCGAGGGCAGGGAAACTGCGCCGAACGAAGGCGCTTCTCTCGTTGGATCCGCGGATAATTGCGTCGTCCTCTTTGGATCGGACGGTTGGCTCGCAGAGAAGAAAAAGAGAGGCAAAGGAAAGTTGAATCTCGAGCTTCTTTTTACGTCTGTCGAAACATATTGTAACGGTATTGTGCATTATTATGCCTGGTGTTTGCAAAAAAAAAAATGTTTTATCTCTTTTATCTCTACCCGATCAAAATCTGTCGATCTTTAATGAAATTGAAAGATAGTCGAAACGCGTTGGAAATAGTTGACGTAATATTTATGGGTAATTCGATATTGGAAAAGGTTCTTTAGTATAAAGGGAAAAAAGAGAAGAGAATCGGGCGAGGATTGCGAGGATAGAGTAAGTTCCTCGTTAATCAGCCGGCTGATTTTTCCTGAAACGGTGACTCAACTAAAGATAATTGTCGCGGATTAACAGACCGCGACGCGACGTTTCGATCCCTTTCCATTCGTAGTGGGAATTTATTATAGGAATACGGTTTATAGGAATGTTGCTTTGCCGCTCGTTTTTTCTTCGAAATGAAAAAGTAACGAGACGATGGATTTTTTTCGACGATTACTCACGACGCGGTGCGTCGATAATGCCGCGTACAATTAAGGTTAACCCTTTCAGAGCCGAAGGCACGACATCCCTAGAGAAATTGACATACCTATTCCGCGCGCGTCCATCAAACGTCATCGGCATGACCTATGAACTCGCGTGCCGCAGACACACAATATCCCGATCCCATATCACGAATTGGAGTTTATCGATCTCGCCAAGAATCGGATGTGCAAAGTCGACCTATTTCCTACAAATCTTTCTTCTCAAGATTCTTAAACAATTCTTCTCACTCTACGTAGATACTTATCTATAACTGCAAATAAATAGATCTACATTGGAACAAATTTTATTATCCTCGACTTTTCATAATTTTTATCTTCGAATTGACTCAGGCTAAAGTTAACAGAGAAAATCTTCGAAAATCTCAAGGAAACAAAGGATCCTAAAATAACTCGAGTCATTTTTAACTCGATTTCATATTGATTCAGGCTAAAGTTACAACAGGAAGAATTACTGAAAATCTCAAAGAAATAAAAAATCTTAAATAACTTAAATTGATTCAGACTAAAATTAATAGAAAAGATCATCGAAAATCTCAAGGAAACAAAGGATCTTAAATAACTCGAATCATTTTTAATTCTATTTCCTAATTTTAATCTTTAAATTGATTCAAGGGGAGGATAAAATTAACAGGGAGAGGATCGTCGAAAATCTCAAAGAAACAAAGGATCCTAGATAACTCCTAGATAAATTTTTAATTCGATTTCCTAATCTTCAAATTGATTCAAGCTAAAGTTAACAGAGAAAATCTTCGAAAATCTCAAGGAAACAAAGGATCTTAAATAATTCAAATTGATTCAAACTAAAACTAATAAAAAAGATCATCGAAAATCTCAAGGAAACAAAAGATCTTAAACAACTCGAGTAATTTTTTAACTCGATTACGAATCGTTTACGAGAGAAACAATTGCGCAACGTCATGCGGCGTGGAACAGTGGAGGAGTGCAATGAAACGAAATAATCCGCGGATGTCGATTACGCGGGCCGATGCGATCGGTGGAGATTAGAGAAGGAGGGGTGGCGCGCGGTGAATAATGCAATTAGCGGCCGCGAAATACATTAATTCCCGATGAACGTTCCTCTCGCGGCTTTTACTTCCGGCACGGCTCGGTATTAAAGCGGGCGATATTGAGCCGCAATTATCGGACAGAGGGTCGCGATCGACGGCCGCGGCGATCCTGGCCGACTTAATTATTGGCCGACCCGATCGTTGGCAAGTAGATCGAGCCGCTAATTAGCCGTAAACCTGGCAAACCCGAGACGCGTCCCGGCCTATGAATAACGAAACGGGAAATTAGGCCCTGATCGCGATCAGAAAGCTGTGTCTTTGATTTCATCGGACGTGATGACTCGGTCGTGATTCCTGGTCTGTTACGCAAAGCGAGATAGAGCGAATAAAGAAGAATCTTTGTTTCCAAATAATTTAATATCTCCTTGTTTCTTGTTAAGAAACGATATTTAAAAATCGAATCAACAATCAATCGATTACAAAGGCGTTAATGTTTACGAAATTTTCCAGAAAAATTATATATCGTTATGAGACTCGTTGAAGCGACTGAATGTATCCGATTGAAGCAATATTGCATTGTAAGGAAAATTCGAGCAGACCGTACAATTTCCTGTAAACTAACTTTACGACAAGTACTTGGTCCTTTCCCAACGATCTCCTCGCGAATTCTGAGCCAATCGGTGACATTCAATTTCCCAAGGCACGCTTAAGCATCCCCCAGTTCCCGTATATCTCGTATCGGTATCTATTCCGTGGCACAACAGGCGTTAATTATTCATTTCCTAGAACAGCTCTCCGCGAGTAACCTCGTAAGGTCTCTGCCATTCTCTCTCTCTCTCTCTCTCTCTCTCTTGCTTCGTCGATTGAAGGAGAGAGAGAGAGCTCAGTCGACTTAATGCGAGAAACACTGACAACGAGGTCTATTGTAGCCGCGCACGCGAGAGGAGCTATTATGGCACTGTGACAGTGTAACGCGTTACACGCACACACACACATACGCACACACATACACACACACCGATCCGTGGAATAGGTTTGAATACGTTTGAATCGATTTGCAGGATTGTTAGAAACCGTCGTCGCCCGCTAGGTGCAGCCGAAGGTTCAGCTGGAACCGGGCCAGCGGCAATTCCGGATGGAAATCTCATTCCGAGGCGGATATCTTCGTTGCGTCGAGATTGTATCGACCACGGTAGACAAGGACTAAGGTCGCGTCCGACTCCTACAGATATCGTTTCATACAGGGTGTCCAAGAAGGAATAATTCAATTTTAATTTCACGTTTCAAAAAGATCGATCCAAATCAAACATTTCATACGTATAGATTTTCATCTACGCGTGATTGAAGCGGAGTAATAGCTTTTTATTTATTTTTTTTTCTTTCTTTCTTAAATATACGAATAATATTTACTCGCAACGCGAGTGAAACAAGAATCAAGAATGAAATTATTGAAATATACAGGCAATGATTGTTTAAAACTTCGGAAGAGAGAAACGCTTCTCCATACAAAAGAAGACGAAAGAGAAACACGCGAAAAATAAAGAGGAACACCCTGTACACCACCGCGACTCCCTCTCCCTCGTTCTCCAGATCCTTCGATTCCTTCGATTCCTTCCTGAATTTCGAGCGTTACGTTAAGGAGCCACCATTTGCATTCATCGATTGGTACGCGGACGCATCTCACGAGCGACGGTTAAAAGCAAGCACATCGTGGCTACCGAGTCGCAAGCGAGCGGTAACTGTTGTTTCGAGAGGCCGAACCACCGCTCGGGTCCCCTACGTATTATTTCGTGTACCGTGTATACGCGTGATGAGCGAACGAATGGGAGAATCGACGAGCCGATAACGGGCCGAATCGCCCGAGGAACACGCGTTTAGATTTATAGGAAACCGAGTATAGAGCCCCTCTCTCTCTCTCACACACACACACAACTCTCTCTTTTTCTCACTCTCTCTCTCTCTCTCCCCTCTGGTCACACCTTCGAGCGTAAATCCACTCCTCCGTGATGATGTACGAGCCGCGTCTATACGATATTCATCCTGGCTTCTATTGGATATCGAGGAAGATAGAGGAACGGAGGAGATGGAACTCGTTGTTCCTCTCGTCTCTGTCTCCTTCTCCCCCCTCCCTTTCTCCGCGTCTCTAAATCGAATCACGTTCGATTCCGCCGAAGTGGCCGATCGATTTGCATTCTCCCGCTTCTTCCTGGATACTCCAAGTCCCGGTGTCCCGAGGATGTCGTCAATAATAATGGAAGCGCGATAAATCGCGAAGCGGAGTCCTAGAGAGATAAGATGGGAAAAAATGTTACACACGGTCGGTTGTTATTTATTCAACGACCTCGAAATCAATCGGGGAATCTTCCGCTTTTTTCCACGATCGAGAATTCTTTTACGAATGCGCTTCGATCTCTGATCTCTGCTCGAAAATTTCAATATTACAATCTGGAAGAATGAATTGGAGAAATGTCCTCGAAGAGTTTCAAAAAAAAAAAAAAAAAAAAAGGAAAGAAATCACAATCTCGAGTAATCGTACTCTTTCGAAAAGAAAAAGAAAAAGAATCAAAATTGAACTCGCTCGCCATTCCTCTTTAATCGAAAAGGAGATCAATTCGAAAAACGCGAGAAAGTCCGAGCGTTGGTCCGGTGGAAGAGGTCTGTAACCCCACGATGCCCGCAAAATAAAGATTGAGAAAGGGGGAGGGGAGGGGCGGTAGTTTAAAAACACATCGGCTTGGACTATCGTCGCTCGGTCGTCGTGGGGTTTGTGTGGGCAGAAACCTAAGGTTCAGGTTAGTCAACAGGTGGCTAACCTGCCAGGGGAGGCAACCTACACAAACAATACGTCGAATGCACAAATACAAATCTCCCCTTTCGAATATAACTTAGGGGCACACCGGGGTCCGGAGGGTGGCGGAGGAGGGAGAAGGAAGAAGGAAGGCCCGGCTCTGTGCAGGAGGAGGAGGGAGGAGAGGGAGAGAGGGAGGGAGGGAGCCTCCTATATCTCAACTCACACAACCGTACGGTACCATCTGAACACGAACACGTTTACAGGGGGGACCTGGACCGTTCGAGACTGCACGTGTTCCTAACGTACCCGAACCCCTGGCTATCGTCGGCCGGTTCTCAGCCGTTGCCTTTCCTTCGGTTATCTCCCGATGGGTGTATATATACGCGCTAACAGTTGCGAGCAGTTGGATCGTGAGATTCGTGTGGCTGTCAACACGGTCAAATATTTGCTTTTCTTCTTAATGGGATGCTTTCTCTTCTCGCGGAGGGACGCATTATCTCGCGGGGATCGTCGGGATGAACGTAACGGCGAAACGACTTTTTCGAGGAAAATCCGAATTTTACGGTTAGTCTTACGGTTTAGACGGAGAATACAATTTTTTTTTCCTTATATATATCGTATATATATATATATCGTTATTATTTCGAGATTATTTCGAAAAGATTATTTCGACAACGGGGTGGACGATACAAGAAGGCTTCGACTCTTAGATTTAATAAAAGATTTTATTTTATACCGAGAGACGCATTAAAAGTTCGTAAAGTGGAGAGGTTGAGAACCGGCGGGACCCTCGCCGCGGGGCACCGTCCGTGACTCATCAGGCCCCTCGATTCCCTCTTGTACAGGAGCAGGGCCCAAAAACGAACAAAACCTCATCCACAGCGAGGCGAAGCCAGTGTCTGATCGATTTACGTCCCACTCGCGCTTTGGGGAAATTTACAACGGAAAACGTTGGCTATCGCGCCTCGTCTGGACGAGGAGGGGGACGAGGAGTATCCCCACCGTATTTCCGGGACCCTGAGATCACCACCCACCCCCTC
>NW_006263361.1:920551-923065 GCF_000469605.1 Apis dorsata
TAATTCGACCCAGCCCGGTCGAGGAGCTGAAAGGAGCAAGGAGCGTCGCGAGCAAACTCTCAATCGGGGATCTCGGCAAAGTAGAGACTGGCAGGACTCTGTTCTCAAGGTTAAAGCTGTTCTCGTTTCTCTCCTTCGCCACGTAGAGAGAGACTCGTCCCTTCTCCATATATATATGTATATATATATACGCGCTACCAGAACTAAGTGGTCAAGGTCAGAGGAGGCTAAGATCGCTGTCCGATCGGGATCATATCTCGGAAGATATACGGGGGGATCGATCGAGGGATATGCACACGCCGGGGGGATGTATACCTGGCGAGCTTAGAGGGAAAAAGGTTCATCGGCCTCGACTGTGCGACGACTACTCCCTCCCCTTTATCGTCCCCTTGCATCGTGGCCTTTGGGGAACCCTGTTTTTCGGCAGCAAATTGACGCCCTTTTATTTTGAGAGGATCGAGCTCCCTTGGAGTATCATTGTATTCGAATCGAGGAAAAATTTGACACGGTCGGTCGCTCTTTCTCAACTTTCGATCGTGCAAGTTACAGTATAATAAGTCGCGTCGACTCGAAGGGAAAGAAGAAGAGATTTATATTGTATCGATACGAGACTCGAATTATTTCTCTTCAATCATTTATATTCGCGTTATCTTTCGCGAATAGACGTTGAATCGCTCTTATCTTGACCGCTGTTCGACAGCTATCGTATATTTCGAATAATCGTGTCACAATTTTCAAAAGATAAAATCATTTCGAGTAAAACGCGTTGGTTAAGTCAAGTTTGTTTCTCTTCGCGATCTTCAATTTGCGATGTTGTATTCGTAAGAATCTGATAACGAAGATATAAAAAAAAAAAAAAGAAAAAAGACGTACGTATAAAAATAGATATGCAAAAGCGTCTAATACTGTTGCTTCGAGGTCGACGAGGAATGAATATTCAACGGAATCGAGCGTGCGTATCCAGAAGAATTTTTAACGCGGTGGCATACCACTCTATCGTTCGTTAATTCGAAATGGATGATCGAGGATCCCGATGACCCATAGGCACGGAAATATCTCGTGTTGATAACGAATCCGGCAAACCTTGTAGGGATTTTATGGCGACACTTTTGACCCAAAACACGTTAACACGAGTTCACTGGCCTCCCATCCACTAACCATCCCGCGTTTCTCCCTCGTCCACAAATCATTCGGCTATCGGTCCGAATCTCCATTATCGTCGGTTCGATCATTCGAAAAAATTATCCGATTAAAAATTCGGACCTTTTTCTCTCTTTCTATCTTTTCCTCGACAGAAAAAAAAAAAAAAGAAAAAAGAAAATCCACGGTGTTAAAGCAACTTTAACACTTTGTGTACAAGCATAGAGCCTTTCGCTTCTTTATAGCTTACCATAATGGTCCCTTTTCCCCCCCTTTCACTCACAAGGGAACTAGAAGGGACTAGAAGACTCGACACAAATAGGCAACCTCTCGACACGTATTTTATCGACGGATGACGCGCGAAGGGATCGATTGAATTTTCTAACGTCCGCTCCCGCTTTCGATCCCCGACCCGTGGGACTCGCTACGATGACGCTACTCTTGACCCATCCATCCCACAGAGAATAGAGTTTTTCGTCCACGCGGTATATTACTCCACCTATGAATATATCGAATTCCCATGCACGTGCGTTCGAGCACTGTCATCACCGTCGAGCGCAACCATCCCCCTCCCCCAACGTCTCCTCCAACTTTTTTTCGTCCCGTACGATATTGTGTTTTAATATCACTATTACGGTCAGACAGGCATCCACCTCGTAGAAGAATCACCCTCGAGCAACGAACGAACGATTCAGAAGCGAACTTCTCCTCCTCCTCTTCTTTTTCTTCTTCTTCTCTCCCTCTCTCTCTCTTTCTCTCCTGGAAAACCATACACCTGTGAGATTCCCATACACGAACTCCCCTCGATAACGCAGGCAGACTCTCCCTCCCTCTCTCTCTCCCTTTCTCTCTTCCTCTCCTCGTTTCACCCGGTGGACTAAGGTAACTAAAAAAAAAAAAATAAAAAGAAAAAAAAGGAGACGATAGGGTTGGTGGAGAAAAAGGGGTGACGAGATCGGTTGAGGAGGAAGAGAGGGGTGGAATTATGCGGTGTAACCGTTTCTAGCGGGGCGGCCAGCGTAACACACTTGTCCCAAAGGTTTGTTCTTTTGTCGTGAATAGGGTGGTACACCTGCGAGCCTGGTAGGGGAGCTATTGATACGGAGATCGGCGGTGTTACGCTACACCGTGGCCGTTCTATGAAAATAAGAAGGGAAAGAAAGACACGGCTTTGTCGGCCCTTTTGGCATGGATTCTCCCTTCCCCTGCTTGGTCGCTACTCCTTTTTTGCGATCACGTCGGGGATCATTATGAACGCGACACTTGACCGAGGGTAAGCGTAACACGAAAGCTCGTCTTCCCTTCCTTGTGCGCTACGCTTGGGTGTTGTGTTTCGTTTTTTCTTTTTTCTTTTTTCTTTTTTTTTTTTTTGAC
>NW_006263361.1:923228-924233 GCF_000469605.1 Apis dorsata
CAAGGGAAAGGATTCGTTCGAGATATTTTTAGATCTAAATTTGAAACTTAGTAGCGGTTGTCTCCGCTTAAACATCTTCGTCCAACATATTTTTTTCACAGTTGCTCGGCAAATTGGGTCATTTATTTTCGATCCCTGTTTTTTAGGGTTGTAGGAAAATCTGAGGATATTCTGGGACACTTGTAAATGTCTCTAATATATCGTAATCTTAAGTTGTACATTTACATTGGTAAAATAACATGTTTTTTTTTTTTAATTTCTACACAAGTACGTTTCATCTTTTAAAATCGTTTTGTATCGATCGCGATATTCGTCAAAAAAAAAAGAGAAATCCAGATGTATTTGATGAAATTTTGCGACAAGTACAAATATTGTTCAAAATTATATCTTGAAGGGAGAAAAAGAAAATAAATAGAATTCATTTTGAACTTGAAACTATCTTTCCAAGAACTCTTCGACGAAGATGGAAAACAAAATCCGATTAAAATCTAAAATCATCGAAGCAAATCTCTGTCGCGTCACTCTCTTTGCAATCGAGTGCAAACGCGAAAAATTCCTCTTGGAAACGAGACGATCATCCGCATCGTCCGATCGATCGATGGAACCGGAACCGCGTTTCGGGTTACGTAACACGCGTGATCCAAGAGACACGTCGAAACACGGGTCTCGATGCTGCCACGGTGATATTTAAAACCGGCACGACCCCCGCTGGCAACGAGAACAAAAGAAAGTGAAGACGAGTGACTCAGGTGGAGTAGCCTCGGGCCGGTGTGCGTAATTATGTCACCGGTCCCCCCGTTGGTGGGACGAGGAGGAGAGGAGGAGGTCGATCGTGCGGAAAGAGGAGGTTCTGCTTCGCCGCTGCGAGGGAAAGAGGGAAAAGGGTCGAGGAAGGGTGAGGGGGGAGCGAGAGGTCCTCTGCAAATAACGTGAATCACACACCGGAGGGGGGAGAGGGGAGGCCTGTGTGCGTCTCTCCTCCGTGTCGGGTAACTTTAGAAGCGG
>NW_006263361.1:924238-924805 GCF_000469605.1 Apis dorsata
GAAAGAGAGAGAAAGCTTGGAAGATGAAAGATGAAAAAGCTCGAGGAAGGAGGGAGTCGAGGCGACGAGAGTAAGATTAGTAAAGGAAGAGGAAAGAAGAGAAAGAGGTGAAAAAGAGGAGGGGAAAGAAAAAAAAAAAAGAGGGAAATACTCGACTGTTTGCAAGTTGGCGAGGCGAAATTTTCTCGAGATCCCTGGGCCGGAGAGAGAGGCGGAAATATTTATTAATTATATCGCTAATTGGAGGGTCGACAGAGGTCGGGAAAAAGACGGGAGGGAGGGGGGAATTAAAGAGAGAAAGAAGGAGTGAGAAAGAAAGAAGTTTGTGAAAGGTTGGCGCGTTGGTTCGCGGAGATGGAAGGAAGAGAGAGAGAGAGAGAGAGAGAAGAAAGAGAAAAAAACGGAGGCTTTTTACCGTTTACCGATGCCGGTTACGCGTCACAGCAAAGAAACCCGCGCGCCGCGTGTTGGGAAAAGCTGTTAAACCCTGGCCTGACAACGTCAAACGTTTTCAGGCGTGCAAAGTCGGAACGTTTTCTTTCTCTTTGCTCGTGGAGAAACTACCGC
>NW_006263361.1:924817-925241 GCF_000469605.1 Apis dorsata
GTTTCGTTTGTCGGGAAAATTAACCGGCGCGACTACGAGAGACCACGACGAGTACGAGGAGCGGAGAACGAAAATTGGAAGGAAAGAACAAGATCGGGTGGGGAGAAGGATTGGCGACGAGCACGGTGGTCGCCGGCCAACTATTCTGTCGTCGCGTTTTAAGACACACACGGCCCTCGTTTCGTGTGCCCACAAATCGTGTGCTTGCTTAGGACGACCCGGCTAATCCTAGCCACGCATGCACGGACACATTGGCCGACGATTCCCTGGACGGAACGTTGTTCAATGGGAAACGAAACATCTTTCTTGTTTCGTGGCCGTGGACCACGCTCGTTCCCCGTTAAAATTCGCCTCGACTTTCTTGCCGACTGACAGGCGGGTGGGTAATTATCGACCGTTCGTTCGAATATGGGTCGGCCAAGAG
>NW_006263361.1:925261-926703 GCF_000469605.1 Apis dorsata
GGGTCGGAAGGAACGGACGTGGATTTTGTTTTGAACGTAGGTAAGGTGAAAGAGGAAAGCCGTAAAGTCGTGGTTGGCGACTATTCCTCTTCTGTAGTCCCTCTCCCGAACAGAATTAGAAGGGCTTTCTACGACGGAATGACGGATCGCTTCCTGCGATTCAGCCTGTTCGAGTCGTGTCGAACACAGTGAAATCGTGGAGCGTGAGCTGCGTCCGTTCCGCGTGGGGACCTCGCCGGGCGAGGGTGCGCTTCGAATTAACGAAGGGCTACCTGAGCCACGATTGATTTAAGAGTGAAAGGTTGTGTGGAAGGTGAGACGGGGTTGCGCGGACAGGTGGCGATGAATTTTCAAGCGACTCTGATACTAATTCTGCTCACTCTGTCGTTCGCACAAGTATTCTCGAAATATCTTGTAAATAAAAGTGTCGGTGTTTGCACAACAAGTGATGGCGCCACGCGAAGATGTAGAAATTTTTGTCATAAAAATGAACGATTCTCTGTCCCATTGTCCTCTATAAAATTTCAAACTTTATTTTTCTCTAAATGGATGGATTATTAAGAGCGTAAAATTTTTTCCTTTCAAATTAAATACCATTTATATCATTTCAAAATTGTATCCTACCGCATTAAAATCGAAGAAGATCGTAATGAGAAATGATAAGCTGGAATCAAAGCGATAATAAAAAGCATCACGATTTTAACAATTTATATATTATTTACAAACATCCAATAATAATTACAATCATATCGATAACATTATCCAACGATTTTTCTCATATATATATATAGATCAAATATATAGATCAAATCGAGAAACAAAAGAAGTACAATTAAAAACTGGAGAAACTGGAAACCGGATCGATATCCAATCACTTTCCTCCACTCGTTGCTCGCCTTCGCCACCTCTGCACGCAAAAAATCCCGGCGAGATCCCGTTGCAGGCGAAATTAAACTGTCAATTAACAGTCGTCAGGCATCGAGACCGGTTACACGCGTGTTTTAAGGCGCGAACTCGGCGAGGTCTCGGTGCACGCCCCGAAAAGCATCATTCCGACTGCTCGGTTTCCGGTTGTAAATCTCCGCGGATCGAAGCGATCCGATTCGAAGATCGTTAGCTCGGGTCGGCTCGCGCGATTAAGCGTCCGCCACTCCGCTTATCCGCTCACCGCTTTCAATCTCTCTCGCTGACAACATTGACGTTCGACACGGTAGCACGGTAAACCACTCTTTCTCTCGATCCTGTCGATCGGTATCGTGCAGCGTTATCGCGGATCGTTATCTGGCCAACCAGCCAGTTTAGAATAACGATCGAATCAGAACCGGATCAATAACAGATCATTTACTCGCTTCTGAAACTTTTCTTATTTGTTCGATTCGCTTATATTTTTTGTAATAACGAGCATCGAAAAGTTTTTGGACTTTTTTTTTTTTTTTTTGGTT
>NW_006263361.1:926745-929508 GCF_000469605.1 Apis dorsata
GTGATTGATTATCGGTTCCAGATTCGATGGTTTGGTTTTATTTATATTTTGGAATATTGGAATAAGAGGATCGACTACTCTCCACTGTGCTCTATCTTATTTGAACTATCATGGTATAGGAATGCTGGAACACGTATATCACCGAACGTGATGTCGTTCCCTTCGAGGGGCTGCACACGTGGAGGGCACACTGTTTTAGGCAAACAACGCCAGATTTTATCAGCGATGAGTAATAATACCAAGAAAATTTCAGGTATTCAAACTCGGTCTCTGAAAAGCTGCAACGGCTTTTGTCGTCCGTATCGCAATTAAAACACTTACTTTGAATACAACCGCTTGTAAAACGTTCTTCCTACACGAGAAAAAGAAGAATAAGAATAAAAAAGAAAACACATACCTTCCTACCACCGACACTTACTTTGTCACGAATCGGTGAACCGCGAAAACCAGCGTCCATCAAACAACCTCGACAATGGATGCTAATGAAACGTGCAACTCTCGAAACGAATCGATCGATCAACCTTAATATCAACCTCAATATCCCCTAAATATCGGAACAAGTGACACGCGAGGAGATCGAAAATCTCCTGTTGTTATCGAACCGGTTAACTTAGCCATGTGCCAAATACCTCTAAAAATGACTAACGGTTAGCCCGTCGAGCGTTGAGTTCGCGTTGAGCTCGGGAGGGAAGCATGCGATACGGGTTCTAGAAAACGGCGCGAGTTTGTCATACAGCTATTCGAGAGGGTCGCGAGACATCGCTCACCTCTATGACTATTTTATGGTTCGGCCGGTGACTCATACACACACACGGGCAGGGAGACAATGGTTGGAAGCCCTTCATCATGCGCGAAGCCGCCGCTTCCCCGTATATAATCCCGCGTTCGTGTACGTGTGCGCGTTTCCGTGTGGAAAGCACGGCGGCCCCCGTACCTGTTGAACGTGTCCGCGCATGTACCGAGGACTGGGTGGACGTGGCAGCGCGCGTATTTCACGCACACCGATCGCACGGGAGCAGCTCCACAGCTAACACGACAGAAGGTGATTCACGTCAAACAAAAGGCCGAACACGGACAGGCTTAGAACACGTGTACGGGAATTTCAGATAGGGACGGTGCATGTACGACACACGTCGACGCTGGGCTTAGGGGCCGCGGGACGCGTCGGCTCGATTCTAATGAGAAGAAACCTTAGCCGGCCTCGAAAATGTCACGCGCTTTTACGCGGAACGCGTGAGAAGATATAGGGGGAGGGAAGGGAGAGGGGAATCTCGCGAAACTTTTGCGGAGGAAAAGATGTTTTTCTGGTTTCGAGTGTACACTTTTTTTAAGTTTCAGTCATTTGAAATGATTTTGCATCGTAACGATAATGGAATTTTCTTGTCGACGAGTAATCTCTTCCAAGGAGTGTAATCAATTTGGTATAAATTTCAATTTTTGGTATAAATTTATTTATCTGGGAATTCTTTTAAAGCATTATATTTCGAATATTTTTTTTAATTTGAAATTTTGTTTAGAATTATTTAAAGGAACGAAGATTCATTGAAACTTTGAATATTGATTTTATTTCTTAAAACGACATTTGTTGATCTATTTATGTAAAAAATTAAGACGATGATTTTACTTTTGTTTTTGCAATTACGAAGAAAAAAGAGTTTTAGTTAAACAGCGAAAATATTGTACTGTGATTTGTATTTACCGATCCTTATCGTTACATTTGAATTCAATACGAATATAATATCAATCTGGAGACCAAGAATCCGAGGCTAGTTCGATGAAATTGCAAGAAACTTATACGGAGAATAAATGAAGTAGATATCTCCTCATTCTAAAAATCTCCCTAATCGTTTCTACACGATATTCCGCGAAACGTAAAATAACCGTATCGTGGAGATCTCTCAAAGAATACTTATGAAAAAAACACTCGCGACTCTTGTGTGTCCAAGTACAGAAGAAGGCAGACAAAAACGACAGAACAAAATCCGCACGACAATGCGACAAAACGTTGACGTCTGACAACTAAACGAAGAGGTTTTCGCCAATCGCGTACGTCCGATCTTAAGTAGCTTTTTCGCGAGACGCGAGAGTGCATTCATCGAAATATCGTGGCTCATTCGTACGAAACGAGCGAATACGAGATTGGATACGATCCAGTGAGCCGTCGTCGTCGTCGTCGTCGTCGTCGTCGTCGTAGCTGCTATCTCGCACGATCTTCGAAGCCGCACGTTGGAAAGGTGGCGGCGTACCAAGATTTTTTTTACAGTTTACTTACACGCGATATTCCTCCGGTGTGTCGCCGTCCGCTTACGTTTCAGATCCCCGGCTACGCGTAAAACGTCGTCAATTGCCCTTCGTTCCACCTCCTCCTCCTCCTCCTCCTCCTCGTTCGCTCCCTCTCCTTTTCTCTCTCTCTTTCTTCGGCTGGACCCGGCCGTTTCATTACGCGTAATTGCTATGGTCTGCGGTCTGTCCCCTTGGCTACACAGGTACAGTATCATTTTCATAATGACGCCAGCCATCCCTCGCCTCGTCTCCTCCGCCACCCCTTCCCGCTCCCTCTCTTTTTCTCTCGCTTTGGGACAAGGAGATTAACCCNAGGTCTCTTCGAAGAAAAAAGAAAAAGAAAGAAAGAAAGAAAGAAAGGAGGAAGGGGCAAAAGAGAGAAAGAGAGAGAGAGAGAGAGGAAAAAAAAGAGAATGGAAAGAAGTAGCGAACCGTGGCGTTGGCCGAGGAGGAAAGGTCGCGATCGACGAAGGAAAAAAA
>NW_006263361.1:929719-937642 GCF_000469605.1 Apis dorsata
CAATAGACCTGGCCGGGCATTATTCAAGCTGGAAAAAGCGGCATCCTCCTCCCTTCTACGCGCCACTGCAACTATAGGATCGCTATAGGGTGCACAGAGAGATGCACACGTGCATTTTTCTCTCTCTCTCTCTCTCTCTATCTCTCCCTGTCTTTCTCTCGCCCCCTTTCATCGGGGAAATTGCCGGCTCCTTTTCGCAGCAATGGCTCGGCCCGGGCCGGCCGCGCGGTTGGTTAGGACTCAGATTTAGCGAGACGGTTCTCGTGTAACGGTCGAGCGTGTTAATTTGAACGGTTGCGCGTATACTACGTTCGCGCAACAAGTAGAGGAGCGTGGCAATAAGAGCAGCATTGCCTCGAGTTAAAACGATTGAAATTGTACGAAAGACAACCTCGTGCATCTCTCTTTCTAGCGTAACTCTTTTCAAATTAAAAAAATTCGATCCAGATCGAGGTCCGCCTCTGCTTCTGCCGACGCATCGAAGATCGGGAGAAGCGTCTCGNATCTATCTTTCTCCCCCTCCCTCCCCACCGGTTGCCTCTTGACACCTGTTCCTCACCGTGGATCCGAATCCTTTTGGGGATTCAGGTATATATCTACGCAGCCGTGAGCATAAAGGAGGGTTCGACGTACTTGGAACGATCGCCGGATCCCCGCGTAGTATACCCGAACAGTTTCGATGACGTGAGGATGTGTGTGTGTGTGTGTGTGTGGAGGATATATATACACAAAATGACCGCCTCGACCTCGCTTAGTTACGCTCTTAGAAATTGGCTGTTACGTGGCTGGGTTTCGCGAGCGTGCAGTTTCCTATCGGGATCCGCTATTAAGGGCCGACCACTGTTGGCTTCTGCCACTTTCCACCGAAGAATTGCCTCGATAGGGGAGGGGTAGGGGGAGGGAGAGTAGTAGGGGAGGAGAGAGGTTTGATGTTTTTCCGCAACCGTGGCTGCAATTATCCTTTACCACCGCCGTTTATCGAATTTCCTCTTCCTCCGGTTCGTTAAGCGAACGAGATCCCCGATATCGTTTCGAATCAATCGCGCGATATATAAGTTCGATTGTTCAGAGATAAGGCTTCATCGAGATACATAAGGCTAATTTCTATCCCGTTTAATTCGTAATCTAATTTATGATCTATTTTCGCACAAAAAAGTATAGACGAGAATCAAAATCGAACGAGAAGGAATTAATTTATCGTTTGATCCATCTTTTCAAATTTATTTTTCAAATTTAAATTTTAAAATCTATTCGAAAAAAGAAAGCTAAAAATTCGAATCCTACTTGTACTGACACACGTACAAAAAAAAAAGAAAAAGAAAGAAAGAAATTTAAAAGACTCGATTCGAAACGTCGAAAAACGTTTAAAATTCCAATCTAAAGCGAGGTAAAGAGCGACCTTGGATGGTATCGCTTCTCGATGCTAATCCCCGGACAATTAACTCGATCGAGCAGCAGGAAAAAGGCATCGGTGGAAAAAAGAAGCGGAACATCTGTCGGCGGAGCGGAGAAAGAAGTGGACGGGCAAGAGAGGAACGCGCGCGCGTTGGCGCCGAGAGACGCGCTACCGACAACTCATTCTTCGATTCGGAGAACCGCGGCCTCAGATTGGACGCGGATTAAACTGGTCCCGGGGTTCACGGAACCGAATTGCACGGGCAACACCGCGACCAGCCACCTATAGCGCACGTCCACGGTTCAAGGAACCCGATCACCCGATTTCTGCGCCGTTCCTCTCCGCGAGATGCCCGCCGTGCTCTCTCTCTGCCCACGTGAGGGGAACAGGTCCGCCCCGATACGCCGCGTTTGTTCCGTTAAATCAACACGTCCTCGTGGCGAGGGCCCCCGTGGCGGGAAACAGGATTCGTGTTTTTCGACCGATTTTTCAGCCTCCTCTGTTACGCGAGAACAGAGTCCATTGTTTTTTGGGACGAAGAACGTCAAAATCGAATTTCAGAATCTATATTACTCTTCGATAAATACGGGAGAAAAACGAGTCCAAATAAGAGATATTATTACTATTTCCTTTTCTTTCTCTTTTTTTTCTCCGATTTTTGTTGTGTCGTATTTCGACGAGATTCGCTCTATTCAGATTCGTTTTGCTCCGAATATTACTGCGCAAAGTATTATCAAACACTATCAGAGTCCACTGAACGAATTTGAATACGGATCGGAACGGAATCCGAACGGAATCGAAGCAGTGCATTGCGCAGAGCATTGTCAAAATGGTGCGAAACAAAGCAGAATTTGTGCAACGCGGAGCGAAACAATATCGAAGCGTGATACAGATCTTCTCAATTTTCTCTTCGGATAAAGACGAGTCTCTCGCGGAGAGTTTCGTGCTCGGGGGGTCGAGAAACAAGTGGATCGAACAGGCCCATGGAACACGGGCTCGTAAATAAGGATGGTGAAACATGGCCGCGAAATAAATTCACCACCGACTAGGCGAAGCGGTTCGATAAGGGGCCCGATAATAGATGTGTGGCGATCCTCGAGACGCGAGCCCCGATATAATTCACGCTGCGAAACGTTCTTTTGAAAAATCTGTTGATTTACGACGGCACGTTGATTCGTGTGTGGGGATGCATAATGAACAGAAGTTGACGAGGCGAGATCAGATTATGATAGTAGGATCGTATTTAACGCGACGATGCTCTAGATATCGGTATCCAGAAATTTGAGGATGCCTATGATTTTGCGTTTAGGATTCTCCAATGAATCTGGTTTTTCAAGGATGGAAGTCTCGAGACTACTTTATTGATCGTTCGAACGCTATCATGTAAATGGGATAACGGAGCAGTGGTTTGTTATTACGCTATTATATTATGAGTTACGCTCGGGAAATTAAACGTAACAATATACTCGTTGCTACGTGATAAAGGTTTTTATTCAAGAGTCTACGTAATCTTTTTAATGAAATGACTTTAATCGCATCGTGATGTATTATTATCTTGGAAATATCGTTATAATAGAACATTTTTTGCGGTCAATAAATTAAATCTTCGTTACAAACGGCGATAATAATCAATCGCAACAAATTTCAATCTTCGATGATAAAAGAGTGAATCTTCGCTCTTCCACCGTTCTCAGAAAATAAAAACATCGAAAGGATTCTCCTAACTCGTTTTCCAATTCTCGTATTATCTACAAATTAATTCAATCATCTTCTGTATCTATCTCTATTCCTCGATACATTAAAATTGTCGAGGAAAATTAATAAAAATCTCCAACTTTATCTTTCCTTGTATAGTCTCCCGATTCGGACCGTAGCATACTATGCACCCTATTTTCAAAACAGAGAAACCTCAACCTCGATCGCACGGTGAGACGACCGCGCTCCTCCAACTAACGGCTGTTAACATTATTCGCGGTTGGCGTTATCCGCTCGCTGTTGCGCAGGCGCCTTCGCGCCGGTTGTCGCGCTTCGCCTTCACTTAACATACGCACGACGCTCGCGCTCGACACACTCGACACTCGGTGAACCAAAACAAACCAGTGGCCGCGCGCGCGCACCACGCTCGAGCGGGACGAGGAAGAGAGCAGGAAGGATGGAAGAGTGGCCGAGAGGGCGGGCGGGCGAGACGGGTGGAGGGATCGTGGAAAGAGGCGAAACCGAGAAAGAGAGGAGAGAAACCCGCCTCCGTACGCATTAACACCCTCGAAAGGTACGACGACGCATGCACTTTTACAAGCGCGCATACACACACTCCAGGCCTTCCTTCTCGAGCTCTGGCCTCGCGTCAAATTGTACTACGTAGGTATACGCGGACAAAAGAACGAGTCGACGATCGTTTTTCGGACAGGGATTCGTTGGACAGGGAAGATGGCAAGGGATTTCTTTTGGCGAACGAGAAGAAATTAGAAAATGGAAATGAAAAAGAAAAAAATGAAATTGGAGAATAAAAATCTTGTAGAAGTGAATTATTTAAAGCTGATTTAAAACTGATTTGTGACTAAAAAAAATGGAGCTCGGAATATTTGATTTATTCTTCGAATATCGTATAAATATTTCGTGTTTTTCTGCATTCCGTATATTTTTGAGAAATTGTAAGGAAACAAAAACTATGATAGGAATATTATGGAATTGAGATTTTAATATTGAAAATTTTTATTATTAAAAAAATGTTTTATTCCTCAAAATGTATAATAATGTATAATATAATACAATATGCAAGTAATTTTTTTCTTTTTGCATATACATTTTAATAGATTTGCATAAATACATAAACTTATGATCTATTATTAGTTGTTTGAGAAGAAAAAATCTAGTTAAATGTATAAATTGATTGGAAAAATTAATTTGCATAATTCAATGGTCAATAACAATCTTGTCAATTTTAATATTTTCTCGGAGAAATATAGAAATGTTTATTATATAAATATTTAATCAAATCACTTAATCTGATAGTTGAAATAGGATAAAGATCTTTCAAAGATATTACAAAATGATTTCTAAATTTTTATTCTTATTATGTAATCTTATTACGCAATCCAGCTTAATGGTGAAATCCGCTCAAACAAACGTTGAAAATGAATTGAAAAATCATACGCGGCGAGGAAAATTAAGTAATCTCCTATTGTACGAATGACCCGATTATGCAAACCTGCTTGTCCCCCTACGAAAGGTTCTAAGCAAAAGCTACGTTCTATCGCCTGATCTTTCGATCAAAGGTTAAAAACTCCGTAACAAACTCCGACGATTAACCCTACCGACCGATATTCAATAGTTGCCGTGAAAATAATTCACCGGCTAATTGGTATCGCGAGACAATACACGTTACGATACCGGCTGTTATATAACTCGCTCGCGTTAAAAGACCAAGCCAAGGTATCCCCTGCCAGCTCTAACAGTATTCGCACGTTTTATATTTCAATTTTACCAACCCGTCGAGTGACGTGCCCCTCTCTCTCTCTCTCTCTCTTTCTTTCTCTTTCTCTTCGTACATGTGTACACCTGTGCTTTCCCTCTCCGCTCCGCCCAACCGAACCGAATCCACCGGATTCGATTTTCCAAAAAACTTTCACCCTTTTCTCGCTTCTTCTCTTGTCTCTTGTCTTATCTTCGACGTCCGCTCCTTCTTCCTCTCCACCCAAATGTAACGTACTACTTACTCTTACGCATCGCGTTACGAGAGAGTCGTTTCGAGTGGCCAAGAACAAGTTCACGCGGACACCAGAGGCAGAAGAAGCGATCGAAAGAGAGAGAGAGAGAGAGAGAAGGTGGAGGCGCCAGTGGTCGAAGCGAGAAAATAGGCGAGAGGAAAGGAGCAAGGAAGAGGCTAGACTTGGTCGCGGGGGGAAAAGAAATGGCGAGGAGGGCGAGGAAAGGGTTAACGAAAAACGAAGAAAGAAGGAGGAGGGAAGGAGAGAGATCCTGCGCTTCCTCCCCTCCCCTCCCTCGCGCCACGTCGAGAGAGTGCATGCAGTTTAAGACGCACACCGGGGACCGTATTTCAAGCACGCACACACGTGCGTGAACCAGTCTAACCACCTCATCACGAACAATCTCCTCGTGTTACTCTTTTCCTCTCGTTTTAGCGGCGTCCTCGTCGGGCGAGCGGCGCGAGGCGAGGCTCTCTTTGTTCAAAAGCAATCAGCAGGCCCCGATAACGGGCCTACTCTCTGTCGTAACCCAAGACACGAATACGAATGCATCGACGAAGAGAGCACACGCTAGATACAACGTGGAAGGTATAGCGGAGAGAGAGAGAGAAAGGGAGAGAGAGAGAGAGAGAGACGATGCACTCTCTGTATCTTGTGTGCCAGAGGGTACCCAGAGCGCGCGTGTATGCGTGCACACGGAGGGGAAACCCTCGAGGATCGTGCGATGCGTAAAAGACACTGCGTAATAGAAAAACTAATCTTCTTCTCGATGATTGTGGTCGTGTTATTTTTCACAATATAGGATATTATTTAGAGAACGATTTTATTAACCTTTTCAAGAAACGTTCGATGAATCGATCTCGATCGAAATAACAGGATTGACAGGAAGAATATACGGGACCTTGGAGCGTTCGTCAAATTGGTGAACAGACGTGGATGCAGGTCGACGGAGCAGAAGACGACGTCCGTCTTCGGCAAGGCGTAGCTCGCGACGACGCGGAATCGAATTAGTTGGATCGATGGCTTGTAATCCAATTAACGCTACACAACGCGTCCAGATCAAAGGATTAATTATACCGCGCGAGGTGTCCCGTTATAATTGCCGGCCACGCGGCTTCTGACTACGTTAACGACATTGCAAATTACCGGGAATTCTGTTTCTGATCGATCAGCTTCGAATCCCTGCTCCCCGATTTCGAGTAAATAGATATATATATATATATACACGCATCTCGAAACGATGAGATCGAAGGCTTGTTATGGATAAACACGGATCCACTTTCATCCGTTCTAATTCAATTTTTCTATATAATCAAATAAAAATCTTCCCTCGATAGAATCTCAGCGGCATCGGGAATCTAATTCGCTTCATCTCGCGTCTCATATAATATCGTCGATGTTTCCAAGATATTTCGTTAAAAATCGCAGAATCTCATTACGAACCAGTATCTTATTCAGCCCAGAGCGAACACCAACTGAAAGATCAACCTAATTCACTGCATCGATTACTCGATCTAATCGTCGCGGAGCACGCGACCGACGCGAAAACATCTAGATCCAATTGGTCCACGATTGCTCCAACTCGAAGGCGTATATATATCTATATATATATATAAATATAATATATATTTATTGGCGAAGGTTCAGTACACGTCGAAAGAGAGAAAAGATCCAGGTCGTGGCACGCATGAGCGCGCACACAGAGCGCGGAATTGTTACGAAATACGTGTGTTGTCCGCGTAGGACTCGGGACCGGTTGCGATCTAAGATCGCACGAAGAGAAGCGGTGGTCGTCGAGAGCCGATCGACAAGTCGCGGGCAAATTATTAATGGGGAAAATTGGACGAGGCGAATATCGTGGCCGCCCACGGACACGGCGTGGCACGTGAACGCAGCCGTATCGGTCGGAGCCGGAGAAAGGCTGCCGGTTGTTTTCATTCGGCCCGGCCTTGACGATGTCGCACCTTCCTTATCGCGAACCCGTCCGCATCTCCGACACGCGTCTGTCCATCCTCCGTCTCCGTGCAAGTGGCGTGTATACGTATATATATATATACGTATTCGTTTCACGAACATCTCCGCTGCGTCCGTTCGTGACGAAGTTCCTGTTTCCGCGAGAGATACGAGTTTAAGCCAACCGAGACTGTTTTTTGCGCTTGCTCTCCGGCGATGGGCAGTGATGATTTTTTTCGTGATGGAGAATCGTGCGAGTAGAGAAGAGAAGAAAAGAAAAGAAAAGGGGGAAAAACTTTACTCGAAAATTATAGTATTATTGAATTATTCTTTAATTAATTAGAATCGTGCGGATAAATTTTAAAAACTATCGATAATTTTTAAGTTATTATTGTATCGATTCGAGTTATTCAATGTTTAAAATCGTAATTTTTCAATGATTTTAATGGTACCAGCTCTAATCTTTTCGATTTATCCTTGTTTCTCGTATTCGTTAATATGCGCGGCTCTTTTGATCCTTTTCGATTAATAAGTAATCGAGATGAAAATTATACAGAAAGGGAGAATCATTTTAAATTTAAATATATTATTTAAATGGTATACGTATTTTAAAGTGTTCTAAAGTTCCCATACGCCTCGTATCACAGCAAAGATAATTTTAATATTCATACGAGGATATACATTTAGAAGCGATAAAAATTATTACGAGCAATCTTGGCATATTAAAAACAAGAATTTCATGAAAAAAATAGAGCCCAAGACATATATTCCCGAGCATGGAAGAATCACGGCCCCGATCGCCGGCTTGCGTCGTCCCTACGACCTCGATAAACAGCCCCGAGGGAGGAGAGGAAAGGATCCAGCCGA